>NC_072893.1:59709393-60012424 GCF_027943255.1 Anastrepha obliqua | reverse complement strand
TTGGTGGAAGTTTATGGTGAGCATGCTCTAGCTGAGCGAACGTGCCAGAAGTGGTTTGCACGCTTTAAAAGTGGTGATTTTGGCCGCGCCGCCAAAGTTCATGGATACCGAATTGGAGGAATTGCTCGATCAAGATCCGGCTCAAACGCAAGAAGAGGTTGCAAAAACTTTGGGAGTTGATCAATCAACCATTTCCAAACGTTTAAAAGCCATGGGAATGATCCGAAATTCAAATTTCGAAAAAAAACCGCACGAACTTATTCATAGACCTAGTTTTGCCTTGTATATCTATCTATTTCCTTTTAAGCCCTTGAAAGTTCTTACATTTTTACAATAAAAGCTGAAATAAATCCTTTAACATGTTTTTTTCTTACGTTAGTTCTCTTCCTTATACAAAAAGGTTGAAGGATTTAAAATTGGATTATTTTATTCCAAAAAATAAATTTTTGTTCAGTGTCCTCTATAGCTATTTCGCTTAGTGTACTTGCTGGATTGAAGGCATGTACCCACACATATTCACTTCACACAAAGCTTCACTAGTTTATGGAGGTAGTTTATGAACAATAGAATTCGTTTGTAGTTAAAAAAAAAATGGTCAACAATAGAGAATGTGGGCAGTTTCCGGGAAAATTTAGAGTGCGGTAGTATGAAGTGGTTAGAATTTTTGAGTTTTTCCAAATAAATAAAATTGATTACATTTTTTATAACGAAATGCTCCTAGTTATATAATACAGAATAATATTTTTTTGAACATTAGAAATATAATGAAGCAAAGCGATTCACAACAAAAATATGCCAAACAAATGCCTTGTTTCCCAATACTCAATGCTTTTCACCTTAAGTTCGGCATTTGTAATTTATGTAACTATGAAAGATCTTTATCTCAGCATAGTAGGTTTCAAAGAAAACTTATATAAAGGTTTCAGTTCATATGGGAGGTCTTACGCCCTCTTTACAATACCTCCTTCTTTTCACCATAAGACAGGCATTGACCACTTGTGTAGCTGTATCAAATTCCATTATCTTAACTTTTGGGGTTCCGGAGAAAATGGCCCTAGGCTCTATGATGGGGCACTCGAAACTGATTGGGGAATGCCTACCGGACTTCACTTTCGATTGCAACCGAATTTTTTGATATAAGGCTAATCCGGCTAGCTGGTCATAGCATCATAGACAGGTTAGACTTGTGAGGTAGTTTCCTCGCGAAATAGGAGGATTGGGATCCGGTCGACTACCTGCGCTCTGCTCCTGGAGGAGTACGCTTCGCGTCTAGACAACGAGCGCTGGGTAAGTACAAAAACTTTTAAAATCTCGAAGTATTTCTGGACATGTGTGGATTGGCCAGATGGATTGGATTCGAGGGATTTTCTGAGGTTAACAAAATCTCAGCTGTTAAATTTGTTGGGTGCCTTTACAGGACACTGCGAGGAATGCATGCTGTTGAACTCGGCATTGCTCGAGTTCTTCTTGCGTTGGAATCATCTGAGAATCTTCTCCTTAGCAACACTGTTTGCGCGGGGCTAACCGTAACTGAGTCATCGTTCGGCAGTCATCAACAAATATACCTACATGCACATTTTTTTTCCAATCGTTAGCTATAACTTTCGTTCATTTCTTAAGCAACTGCCGAATTGCAGCTCGGAAAAATGTCTTGCTATTTGAGTTAGTTCATAAAGTGAGCCAATTTTCAATTTCCTTAAAATAATAGAAGTGGTGACTAGGCAAATAATTCTGCAAGTGTTGGTACAGTCAATAGAAATGGAAGGTAGTGCAATTAATGGTGAATATGGTGAATGGATCGAGTAGGACCTGCCGTTTATACCATTTCAAATAAGTTCAAATTTTTACACTTTTCTTCGAGGGTTGTTGTGTTGCAAAATCAAACGATTGCGTGTTGTATTGGTGTTTTCGCGTATATTGAGTAATGGCTTCTGCTCTGCATATTTAAACTTTTTATGTTGTTTTAAGGACCGTTCTACCTTATGTTTCCACTTTAGCAAAATGGTACAAATTAAATCTAAATGGCACGATTGGGGGATTCTTGCAGCCTTGAAAAATCCTTACCTGGTGCACGATCTGTAGATATCCATGCATATTTTAGGCTACGAATTGTAGCATGACCACTTGTTTTCCTTGGGTACGCACCAGCGCTGTATTACAGTTGAAATCACTGATTACTTGTTCAATACCAATACTTACTCTACATTCTTTTTCTATTTTTTTCTTAATTATAATATAGATATATATATCTCCTTATATTTCATTGCCAGATACTGAAGTTTGCTTTGCTTTAAGCGTAATTTTTTTTAAGGTTCATGGTTTTGCGGAGTTACATTTTAGCCAGACCGGATGCCTTTGTTTCCTAATAAAAAGGAAAAATAAAAATCGAATAATTTTTTCAGATTCGAAAACAATACCAGTGGGTGTACTGTATAGCCCCCTTGTATGATTTTAAAACAGTTTTTCCCTGCGCGCCATCAATAACCATTGCTAAATAAAGCACACTCGTGGCACAAAAATGCATTGCAAATAAGTGGACAATAGACGAACGTGGGCTGTGCAAATAAGTGGGCAGTACATAACTAACGGGAAAGACTTCGTATGTACGGTATGTTGCTTGTATAGTTAAAAGGCAGTATATATTTTTTTTGCTTTGGTTTGCTTAGTGACAATAAGTTCTTTGTCCATTTTGCTCTGCTAGTGGCATTTTTATGTTCTATGTACTCGTATGTATTTAACTGATGAGATAAATAAAGCGCACTATACTCTCATCTTCTTCTATTTTATCCATCTCGTATTTGCTAGCCCCTTCTGTGTTCGCTTACCATTCATGCATGAATTCATGACCTAATAATTTACATTCGATTTCAGTAATGCAAATGCAGCCATCGATCGCTACCTTCCGTGTTGCAGAGTTATTGTTATTCTTTTATTGCACTTATGTGCTTTCTTAGTAATAATAATAATTGGCGCTTACACCCTTTTTGGGTGTTGTGCCGAGCTTCTCATCCTTTTTGTGATCTACATCTTGGCATTTTGCCACAAATGGAGGTAATTACAGTTTTGTGCCGCTTCTAAATGGCAGAGCGTTTTTATGAGGCGCCTTTTCAAGCCAAAAATACAATCAGGGGCTTAGTTTTAGAAAAAACTTTGGAGCTTTCGCCATATGCGCACTCGTACTCTTGCAAATAAATGGAATAAATGCGATTTCTCATTCCTTTCTAATTAATTGTGTGCTACATAATAACTTGTAAAGCCTACTCGTATTCTTACACCCACTACGAATATTTCGGCATTAAAAGCGATATTAAGAATTTTGGTCACGCAGAAATTGGCACCTCCTTGGTCTCAATTACAGCCTGAGGCTTACTTCAACTATCATACATTAACACTCGTATAGTCTCATAAGCATGCTTTTGAATAGATGCGTACATATGTATGCATGCATGTACATATACACACATATGTATGCTTTTTCTTCGAGACAGTGAGCTGTGGGTTGTTGGTAGGCATTTGCCGCGACACACTTACTGAGAACTCGCTTGTGAACAGCCTATGAGCATATGTGCACACATACATACCTATATACAATGGCATTCGTTTTAACACCGTCGGATTTGTACTAACACTTCAATTCACATTTTTGTCCTGGTATTATGGCAAATTGCGTAAATTTTTTCTAGTGTTCTTGACCAAGAAGAACTAATGGCATTGAGGATGGTGGGGCTGTCAAACGTCTTTTTGCTGTCCTCGTTTTTTTTCTCTGGTACCATTGATCAATTGATGTTTTTTAGTATCCGAACTTAGTTGGTTTTATTACCAATTTTGTGTTTTGGATTATGGACCATAAATTGTATATAATAACCTTGATTGTCTGCCAAAACATTAGATGGATTCCAAATGGTGTATGAAAATAGTGGCTAGAGGAAGCATATATAAGTACATTTATATACTCGTATGTATTCTTAATTTGGCGATCAGCGTAAATAGCTCAACGTCCAAAAAAATGCACGCATGATTTTTCTGCTTTTGCCTTTTGACGTGCGTTAAGAGATGGGAAAGCGTGCAAAGTATTGTAGGAATATGTGTGGCCGGCGCTATGAGCAGAACTCCAACAGCGGTAATAGAAAGGTTTCTCGATTGGCAGCCAACAAAATTAGTAGTAAGAAGCTCAGCCGAAAGATCTGCACTAGGACTGAGGATGATTGGACAATTCTCACAAAGGTATTTTGACCACAGTAACATACAAGGCATAAATGGAAGCTTAGACTACGTTGTTCCACAAGTAAACTTTGGCAAGAGGCCTGGTTTTTTAACAGAACATAATGGCTGGCAGAAGGGTATTTACTCCTATTACCACGCATACAATTTCTTTACAGGTGGATCCAAAATGACGGAGGGAGTAGAAGCGGCTCCTTTACTTCCCTCGACACTCGCACAAACATTTTCATCGCTAGTCAAGCTACTATTAAAGCAATAATGGCTGTAATGTCTAACTCGGAATGCGTGCAACACTGTAGATCCAGGACGAACTCTGCGAGAATAGACATGATACAATTTACTGGGTACCAGGTCACAAAGGAATAGAAGGAAATGGAATAGTTGACGAGCTTGATAAGGCAAGCACCCGCTTGTCTCACTCTCAGTTTTGAAGACGGAACTGGATGAGGAACTAACCCTGGAAGCACAGCCTATATGGGAAGCTTCGACCTCCCACAGCATTGCCAAAATAATGCTGCGAGCCTGCAACACGAAAACAACCAACTTTATTTTATCACTCCCAAGGAAGAAATGTAAAATGTCGGTTTGAGTATTGACGGAGTGAGACAATCTCCTCACCATGGGATTGATTCAGAACGACGCGTGTAACTTTTGCGAAGAAGAAAGAAGCTCGTTGAAATACCTCCTTTGCCACTGCCCTGCTCTAAGCAGAACTTGTTACAACTGCCTGGGATCGGTATACTTTTCATCTCTGAAGGATATTGCTGACAGAAGCTTGAACTGTTAATTAAAACTCGCTAAGACATGTAGATTTCGATTTTATAAGATTTTATACACTTCGACCTGATGGTCTTTTGTGCCCTAGTATCACCCATGTATCACGAACTATGTTTAACACGACTCTCACAACACTAGCCTGTTAACTCAGTTTTCCAAGACCTTGATGACGGTTTCTCGCTCTATTTCAGTAATGGCTTGCTCAGTACTCGCCTTAAGGGCTTGAATCGTTAATGGATTATTCGCATGACATTGTCACCCCACAAAAAAGGTTTAACGGGGTCATTGCCTAGACGGCGGATTACACTTGGCGCGCAAAATATCGATTATGGTATGGGCTATGTGACATGACGCACTATTCTGCTGAAACAAAAGCTCGTCATTGGCTCAATGGGTAGACATGGGCTGGATCTTCAATTATTTTGCCTCTGTAGCGCTCATCGTTGACCAAAATGGCGTTTCCTGCAACATTTTCAAAGAAAAATGGGCCAGGGATGCCACTGCTGCTCAGTTTTTCTTTCTAACATAGCCGCTAAGATGAAAATGCATTTCTTCTAAAAATACGATTTTTCGAGCAAAATCATTTGGAATTAAGTTTGCAAATTTTCCAACGTTGTTCAAGCGTAAAGCGATTCATTTTGTTTCGCGGAGAAATGGCACTGATTTTCTGTGCGGATTTCTCTGTCAAATAACTTTATTAAAAAACACTGTATGGATCACCCTGTGCATTTGTATGTATGCAAGAGGATAATCTGTTCATAACTCGTCTCAGCCATGAATTGAACTTGATTTGGACTCTGTGATTCTGCGACTTTGCTCCACTTGCAAAGTTCTCTAATTACTTTTCGGATAAGCCAAAATGAAACTAGAATCAAAAGTTATACATTAAGAGTCTCATCTCGAAGTGTTTATCTCAATTATTGGTTTTCGTTTTTCCTTTAATTCTCACATTCTTATTTACTTTCGCCTGTCTCTTCTTCCTTGAGCAAAGTTAGACTTTTGGTTTCTTTTTGTTTTTGCTCTTAGCTGCATTTCCGGTCGTTGCCTTCGCATTTATCTGTTACAAGATACTATGAACATACAAAAACATGTACATACACATGTACATATGCACGTATATATGTATATGTGTGCAGTACTCGTATGCCGCTTAAGTTCCCATTGTTGCAAGGCATCAATAAATTGCAGGGACTTTGTTTTTCTTGTGTACAAGTTGATATTAGTTGGTGGTTGGTCAGTGGCTAAAGAACACAAAACTTGCCAAATTATTTGAACGAAAGCAAATGGTACTTGAATATTAAATAAGTTTGATTGCTTATCCATAGCTAAAACTTGAGTATGACTGGCTTATGAGTCCGACGAGGCGACAGATGGCCGGATACATGTGTCGCTGCAGAATTGGGAGTAAAATACTCGTAAAGAGCAATTAAGTTATATACTGTGGAAATTAGGACTTGAGGACTTTGGTTCTAGGATTCGTTTTTTTTTTCGTCGCATCTGATCACACATAGCCATATAAAATTTCGTACTTGTGCGTGTTAGAGAGGAAATTTTGTGACCTGAGCACTGGCTAAGTATTGTGGAATATAATTTTGTTGTGGAAATTTTATTCTTAAGAAAGTAATTCAAATAAATGTTTATTTTTAAAATAATAAAAAATAAATTATTAAATTAAATTAAAAATCAAAAATCAAAAGAATAGAGGTAGAGCAAAATGAACCATTTCATTTTTACTAAAAAAAAAAAATAAAAAAAAAATAGTTTTGAGTGATAGAAATCTTTATTTTGACCTTTACGCGCTCAATTTCTTGTCTGTTTTTATTTCGCACTGTCTAGTTCACAAGTGCAAAATATGATTGACGTATGACGCCATTTGCAAAATTTATAAATTTTCTGATGAGGTGATTAATTTTGTGCCACCTGGTAGCTTTATTTGAGAGACTGAAATACGATGAAATAACCCTATTTAGACCTTTACCAATACTATTAGCCACCATAGCCACCTCATTTCTATATCATAACCAACTTAACCTGGCTTAGTGAATGAATATAGTAAAGGATTTTCCAATGAGAGGTGTTAGTTTTTAATAGCCCGCTATTTCGGTAGATGTCACTTTTAAAGCTGTCATTTTTTGATATTTGACGTAGAAATTACGCTATACGTTCCATTAAAAAAGAAACGATACACCCTTAAACAACGCATTGGGATTATTAAAATTCACTATAAAAGTGTTGAAAATTTGGCAGAGACGGCTCGTGAAACTCGAACATTTTTGGTAAATCGTGAATCACCTTGTCGGATCGCAATACAGAAATTGGTCAAAAAATTCGAGCTGTTGGGACAAGTTAGTGATGTGAAGAATAAAACCCGTGCACGTCGCTCAATAACAGCCGAAAATATTGCTGTTGTAGCCGAAAGTGTTGAAGAAAACCCAGGTTCTTTGGAATTAGGCATTCCACAATCGTCATTACACCGTATTTTGCATAAAGATTTGGGTCTTAAGGCTTATAAAGTCCAGTGAATACAAGAACTCAAGCCGGCCGATCATCAACAACATCGTGTCTTTGCTGACTGGGTCGTTGAAATGCATGAAAATTATTCGGAATTCCATCGAAAAATCATCTTGAGTGATGAGGCCCATTTCCACCTCGGTGGCTTCGTCAACAAGCAAAATTGCCGGATCTGGGGCTCAGAAAATCCAAGAGTTATTGTTCAAAAGCCTCTCTATCCTCAACGTGTGACTCTTTGGTGTGGTTTATGGTCCGGCGGAGTCATTGGACCTTACTTTTTCGAAAATGAAGCTGGACCAAAAGTTACGGTGAATGGATTGCGCTATCGAGAGATGATTAACGATTTTTTATGACCAGAATTGGATGGTATTGATCTGGACAACGTTTCTTTTGAACAAGACGGCGCTACGTGCCACACAAGCAACGAAACCATTGATCTTTTACGGGAAAAGTATCAGAATAACACCTCTTATTGGAAACCCCTTTAGTTACTTTATTAGTAATTGGGTTTGAAATCCACCAATAAAAAAGCTTTGATGAGCTACTTTAGATGACGTAAATTGTTCTTAACTTCATTCCAAGCAGTTTTATGACTAATCCTCAATTTCTGATAAGTGGAATAAGTATTCACATGCTAGTCCGACGCCACAATTTCCATGACCTTATAAATATTTTTGATGATTGTCCTACCTGAAAGGAACCATTTGAATTACTTCGTACTGTTGCTTAGCTGTTGCATTCAACACTGTAATACGTCCATTAACAGTAAAATTTCTTTTTGGCTGCCGACTACATATATTCGCCTGCAACTGGCTTCACCGAACACATATTAAAATGACAAACAACGGTTTTGAAGTGTAATGCCCCTCTAAATTTCCGTATAGTGTGAGCTTATGCTGAGATGGTTTACTGAAGAAATCTGATGGAAAACATTCAGAACTATAATATTTACTTCACCTAATAAGAGCTGCCCGCCTTTATAGTTTGCGCCACTAATGAAAACACAGTAAATAAATAAAGAAAATGGCTTTAATGAATCAATTTCCAATGCACTTTTACCACTCTGAAGTGGATACCTCCAAAATGAGCAGTCTAAAGGCTTCAACAGTTTCTTCAGACGTTGAAAAATCTTGATATCGTACTTTATTTTCGATGTTCGAAAACAAGAAAAAATATTGTACCAAGTGGGGACTATTAGGCGGATGACTTATTAATTCCATCTTTTAAATGCTAAAAAACTCTCTTATGTGAGACGAAGTGTGAGAGCTCGCATTGCCTTGGTGAAGTATGATTCGACGTCGGTGGCTGATTTTCCTTAGTTCTCCAAAAACTTCTGGTAAATAAATGGTTGTGTACCACTTAGAATTGACTGTTTTAAGTTCCTTTAGTGCTATAGTTCTCATATGACCAGATTTTCCGAAAAAATAGGTAGCCATTTGCTTTGAGCTTAAGCTCGTCTTGAAACACCCATACTGTCGAATGCTGTTTTGTTGCTATTGCTGCCAGTTCATATGCATAGATCTAAGATTCGACACCCTTCCCGATGTTATAGGCGTGCTTTGAACCACTGCGGCTGAATTTCTTCAAAATGTTTTTTACATCCATCGACAAGAGCCTGTTTGAGCATGTTAATAGAATAATCATTGTATGATGTTCCCACTAATGGCCACAGATGCCTCTATCTGGTGATATTTGTATTCCAGCATCAATTGTTTCTGACACAAAGCCATTTTTGGACGGCCTGCACGAACGACGACCACGTTGGAACTCGTTGTATCAGCAGTGGCTAAGTGTGGTGCTTCTAGGTCAAAAGTCGAAGAAAGTTGATCAATGTACTCCTGTCTTGGTGGTCCATGGCGAAAATCATAATAAATAATTGCACACAACTTTTGACGACTTTATTCCAGAAGAATTTTTAAAAGCTCGTAAATGAAAATGTTATTTGTGGCTTTTATAATAAAGACCACTCGTTATAAAAAGATTACATTTTTGATTAAGCATTACTCTTTTATTTTCTTTAAACATATCATAAATATAGTTTCTCTAAATATAAAACTCATATTTGAATTAATTTAATACTTACATTATTTTCCAGATAACCAGAAAATCTTCAAGATTTGGTAGGTAAGTGAAATATTTATCATCGGAAATTTTCACTTTAACTTGATTTTTTAATGAATTTATATTGGTGATGAATTTATGTGGTATTTTTATGACCCACAGTACAACTAATATAATACCGTGTCAGAAAAATATACGAAAAATGCAATATATGGCGAAACTAAGAGCCAACTTAAAACTACTGTTTTAGTTCTTCTCTTCGACAGCTCGATTTTTTTAAGAACAGGAGCACCACTGGACTTCCCTCTATAAGATATGGATGATTACAATATAATTAAAGTTAGTAAAATCTCTGTTACGGAATTCAAGAATGTGGTAGTAACACATGGGCTGAAAAGTCCCAGGCCTAACAAATAGATGGTTGACTAGCTTTATTGCATTCACCTCTATTTTCGTTAGTACTGACCTTAGAAATACATATGTTAAAATTTCATGATATTCTATACATTAGTTCGAGAGTAATCGTGATAAGAGTGACGCTACTTTTTTTTATTTTCAAAATAATGGATCAAAAACAATCTCGTGTTTTAATTGTAAACCGTTTCTTGATGGCAAAAAGTACCGTTCCAGCGAAGCAATGGTTTGGAAAGTGTGACGGCGACTCCGCTCAATCAGAAACAACAATCAAACGATGGTTTGGTGACTTCAAATGTGGTCGCAGAGACACCGATGATGCGCAGCACGACAGAATCCTCAAAATCGTTTTGAATGATGACAAAGTAAAGTAAAGACATCGTAAGGTTATCAAAAGAAAGGGTTTGGCTTTATATTGCATGAGCATTTGACTAGGAAAAAGCTCTATTCAAAGTGGGTGCCGCGTTTAGTTTCAATAAGACAACCCACCGTGCCAATCGTTATACAAAAGTCGTATTGGAAAGTTAAAGCTGCGTTGGACTGATTGCGTTGTTTCTAATGGAAGTTACGTTGATGAATGAAGCTAATTTTAAACAAAAAAAACGTGTTTTCATTGCTAGGCTCGGGACTTTTCAGCCCATGTGTTACGTGTACTACTTTAGATATAATTTTTTTTTTAATTTATGTAGGACCTTTTGAAAGTCCTTTCAGGTTAATGTTTTAAACGGTAATTTTCAAGTTCCTATTTTTCCTTTTGCACAAAAAAAAAGTTTAATTCTAGACAATTTTCTCTTCTATTGTATTTGATTTTATTATTTTACGTTATGCAGAGTTTTTGCACCCGTGCACTTGTGCCCAAGGCTATTAGAATTTTATTCACAGATAGATAAAGCCAAATATATGGTACACCAAAATGCTCAGAACGATGAGAGGAATCAATTTAGCCATACTTCCCCAACTGTCCAAGCGCACAATAACGCAAGCATCCAATTCTGTTTCAATTTAAAAAAAAAATGAAAAAAAAAAAAAAATATTTTGAGTGTTGGGAATATTTATTCTGACCTTTACGCGCTCCATTGCTTGTCTGTTTGCATACTGCAGCTGTCTAGTTCACAAGGGTCAAATATGATTGACGTACGAGGCTGCAAAAATTATATTTTCCGATGAGGTGATTAATTTTGCGCCGCCCCACATTGTACTTATGTAGTGATGTGTTAAATCATCACAGCTGAACATAAACTCAAAACAATCCATTTTTACTCACTGCTCTGCTTGCTTCTCGGCAGACAAAGGCAAACTTTCGCTTGTATTTCTGCCATGGAAGAGCTTCTCATTGAAAAGTGTTCGTCAATGGGAAGCTGCATCAAACTATCGGTGCCACCATTTGTAAGACAACACAAAGAGGCATCCCACCAAGGGGAGAAGATGCTTGGTCTAAACATTTTTCAAGAATATATGTATGTATGTGCCCGTTTATTATTATTATTGCACGAGTGCACTTTACATGGAATGCAGTATGACCAATAATGCCCGGTTGCTAAGAAAATTCATTGCATAATTTACGCACGTAAATGTCTACGAAGTTTTTAACGACTATCGTTCTGTAAGACTTTAAGATGCGCACATATGCAAAACACATACATATACATCACAGTTTACACTCAGATACTTACGCGTTAGTGTATTTGACTTTTCTTCCTTCCAGTATGAGTGCGTGCAGAAACTTTTCCTTACTTATTTAAATATGTTTGTATGTATGTGCACACACATGGATTCATATTCAAGTGAGAATAACTAAAACTATAGTTTGACAATAAAACAACAATTTCAATTATTGCCTGGTCGATTGCTTTACATAAAATTTGATAATAAACAATACGGTTTGCTTCAGTAAATATGGGTTGAGCAGGGTTTTGTATCGAAACTGCAAAGTGTATGTAAAAGGTATGCACGTTCGAGGATACATACATATGTATGTGTGTGTATGTGTAAAGAATCTTGTCTTTCAATGCTAGTTATTCACTATCTTACAACAAAAGGGTCTTTCAATAAGGATCGGTATTACAACATCCAGTATGACTTCTCAAGAACTACTTATCATCCATTGATGGTTATGGCAGTGCTAGTTATTGTCGGAGAAGTACGGATCGACGATTCCGTCAGGTCAAAATCAGCATCAGATATTGTTTTTTTCCACGACAAATTTGGTGCTCCTGTTTTTATGGTCCCCAATTTGATGATTTCACTATTTCATTATTCGAGTATTCGTCGAAAAATGAGCAGTACGAAACATTTCTTAAACGAAATTGTGAATTTGAAATTAAAATTAGATGATTGATTTGATTTGTTCAACATTATTATGAAGGCCGCCATAGCCAGGTGGCTTTGTGCATGACTTCCATTCGTTTAGTCCAAGGTTTGAAGCTCGCTGTATAGGAAATAAGTTTATGTTTTTAACAGCTTCTTCCGCTAGGTGGATAATTGCAAACTTCCGAGTGAGGTTTTGCCACGAAAAGCCTCTCATAAAATTCCCAGGAACCATCAGTCATTCGGATGCGGTAAAAAATTGCAAAACCCTCCGTTTGTAGGATAATATTAAATTGAAGAAGGAGAAGATCGGCTAAACGCCTAATGCACTAATATCGTAGACTAATATATAATCTATATGTATATACAGGGCCTGCCATCTATCGTTACGTATTTGAACTAGGTATTATTTGAAGAATGGTAACACTTAGCTGTCATCTGATTTGACAGAAAATTAGTTTTATTCTTCCGCTGAACGAAAATGGTTGTGTATACGCTCAAAGGACCGACCACCCAATGAGTTTTCCCTTCGCTTCATGGGCTTGGGATCGGCTTGAAGAAGATGAAGACTTTTACCGAAAAATCATCTTTTCGGATGAAGCTTATTTCCATCTCGGCGGGTATGTTAACAAGCAAAATTGCCGAATTTGGGGCTCAGAAAACCCGCACGCACTCGAAGAAAAGCTGATGCATTCACAACGAGTCCCTGTTTGGTGCGGATTTTGGTCGAGAGGCATCATTGGTCCATTTTTCTTCGAAAATGAGCAAAGAGTGGCCGTATCCGTCAATGGAGAGCGTTACCGGGCCATGTTGAACGAATTTTTGTTCCGAGAAATTGAAGAGGAGGATATTGGTGGCATTTGGTTCCAGCAAGATGGCGCTACTTGCCACACAGCGAATGCTACGATCAATCTTTTGCGCACTGTCTTCGAAGATCGCATTATCGGCCGAAATTCTGATATCGTTTGGCCGCCTCGGAGCTGCGATTTGACGCCGTTGGATTATTATCTTTGGGGTGCCGTCAAAGACCAGTGTTATGCCAACAAACCAGCAACAATTGATGCACTGAAGACCAACATACGCGATGTCATAGCTGAAATACAGCCGCATACAATCGAAAATGTGTTGAAAAATTGGACCGATCGTATGGGATGGTGCATGGCTAGCCGAGGCAGCCATATGAATAAAGTTGTGTTCCATCATTAACCGGAAGGATTGTACTTCAAAATAAAAAAAAAACAGTTTGGAAAAATATCGAGTAGTTTCCTTTTTATAGCATTTTTAATTCCGTAAAGTTATATGGCGGACCCTGTATATCTACATCGAGAAGTAAAATCATTCAAAATAACGAATCCAATCTGGCGACAGTTTTCGCGCTCTGCGGTTATGAATCCAAACTCAAATTTTCAAAATCCGAAATACTAGAAAAATATTTTAAAAATTATCTCCAGAGCTTCGAAAGATTGTGCTAATATTCCGAGAATATTCATCATATCTGAGCCGCCAGTTGGAATTAGCAACACTGATGCCATATGCGACGTCTGATTAAGCGACATTTTTTAATTAAAATCTTCGAGCATGATTTTTTAACTCAGTAAATTTTTATATAATAAGTGCATACGAGTATTTGAAGTGGCTCAAGAATCTCTTTTATTTCTGACAACTTTTTTTTGCTGGCGGTTTGTGGATTTTCTCAATATAACGAACGCTCGCCTTCTTTTGTATAAAAGAAAATACTGAAAAGTGTGAAATTTTGAAGAAATATTTTTGTTGAATTTTGTTTTCAAACTCGAATTTGTATAGTCTTTGTAAAAGAATTAACTATATTTTCATAAAAGAATGATTAAAATTAATAAAGGAACATACGAAATTTTTAAAATTTACCACTAAATCCCCGTGCTATAGTTATTTGATGACTGGTATGCTTCATCATCACGGCAGATGGTGGAGAAGATGAAGATGTCAACTGCAGGCTAAACAAAGCACGGGCGGCATTCGGGCATTCGCAAATTTCCAGGCGCACTAAACTATGAACATTCGGCTCATGCGTAAAGTCCGTATTATTGTACGGAAGCGAAACATGGCTGGTCTCTAACACCATTACACAGAGGCTACAATCTTGCGTCAACAAATGTCTCCGCATCATCTGCAAAATATTTTAGCCAAACACCATCAGTAACGACGCACTGCGGAGATTAACGAATGAGGAACCCATCTTTAAGTAAATCAAACACAGAAAGTGGCGATGGATAGGTCACACGTGGAGAAAACCACCAGATAGCATTACGAGAATGGACTGGACTGGAGCCAGCAAGGGACACGGTCGACCAAAAAACACTTGGAGAAGGTCGATGCTGCACGAACTAGCGGATGTTGACATCTCATGGGACGGTTTTTGCACCGTCCGGGTACGATGGAAAAGTCTTGTCCAGGCCCTATGCTCGCGAGAGGAGTGACCAAGGAAAAAAATGTTTCAAAGCCGTTAATGGGTTAAAAGCTTGCACGCTATAATCTAAAAAAAACCCCTCCTAAAGAAAATCACTGCATAAGCGTAAACTTGTGTGGTAGAGTGGGAACAAGTAAGAATTGTTTAATTTTTTGTCTCGATACACTTCATTAACGTGTGAAATTAAAACCTTTAGATTGAAAGGTGAGTTAAAACCGCAACCATACATTTTCACTCTCACTTGAAGAAAGAAGTATCAAAATTGTAGAGAACTTTTTTTCTTGGTTGTCATTGCTTCGCAAAAAACAGTAGCAAACCTTCAAGTATTTCAGTTGCTTCTTATAAAACCTTTTTAGGTATCAGACCCACAATCAGGCATCAATTATAAGAAAAATGCTAAGTGCGAAGAAGTGGGTTGAGTCTTAGCATCTTACTTAAATTTTTGGTTTGATTTTGTATCACCTTAAAATATGCTATAAAAGCCGTACTATTTACTGTAAGAATATACAACTACCCACACATAATAGTAAAGGAACTATTGATACCGGAATTGCGGCATACCTACTTCAAATGAATTTTCAGGATCCCGATTCCATCCCTCTGGGTATGAGTAAATATTAAACAACTGATATAAGGGGTTAGGGGTAGTCAAAATTTGGAGTTTGTTTTTTGCATTTTCTTAAAGTATAATATCTTAAAAATATTATGTGAAAATTTGAAGGGAATCCGACAAATACTTTTCGAGTTATTCAACAATTAACAAATGGCGCTCGGCCGCTTCGCGGCTGGATAGCAATAGAAAAACATAAAAAATCTGAAAAATATTTCCTGAGGCCACCATATTGTTAATTTTGAAAAAAAGGCTTCGTTCAGGCACAAGAATATCTATTAATAAAACAAATTTTTCTTTTTCTAGATGCAGCTCCAAAGACTTGTGATGATCACTTCAAGGGACTTCGGGTTCCCCACACAAACAGCGATAACTTTTACAATAATAATTTTTTTTTTGAAATTTTGCTAAAGTCAAGTCGAAACATGATGTATTAATGCTATGTTTTTATTTTTGTAAAATAAAGCAATTAGGTAGCAAAAAAAATGATTGAAAATCATCATTTTTTCGGGCCTCTGACAACCCATAACCCCATAAAACTGCGATGAAATAAAATCATTTAAAATTCAAGATGAATTGATTGAATTGCAAATATCAAAGACTTATTCAGTTCAGCTGAATAAATAAAATAAATAAGCAAATCAATCAATATTAAAACAAAATATTGAAAAAACTAGGCCCGAAATTTTCTGGAACTGAAATACACCGGGATCACGGTATTCGCATCCCTAGTAGTAGTGTGCAATAATTTTTGCTGTTCGGCTTTTATTGCCATTTTGAACAATCCGTCTGAGATCGTCGGAAAATTTGCTGTTTTTGTTTGGCTGAAATGGCTGCCAGATGTTACCGACTGCGATGCTTTCGAACATCAATAAGTATGTACGAGTATGTACAACATACCTAAACACTTTTTAAAGGCTTTACAAATGCAGGAGGTTTACAACTCGGGCAGATTGAGTTGGTTTGACAGTTGGGCTTAGAAAATTTGCTAAAATTAAAAAAAAAAAACAATGGATTTATAGGTTTTGAAAATATTATATTATATTTTCGCTTTCCAGAGTAATTTCAGAAATTTTATAGTAAAATGGAAATATAGAAGTTTGTAAATCAAAGCCAAGCAGAAATATTTCGAAGAGAACTCTATTATTTCAATGGATAGGGTTTACTCTGATTGTGGCAAATGTTGCAGAAGTTACAAAACAAAACAATAAACAGTGGTAACAAAAACCATTAATGCAACAACAACAGTAAACGTAACTGTTAAAGCAACATGCCGACAAGCAACCAACTACAGAAATAACAAATGCTTCACTTGACGATGTTCGCACATACTTTTTCCAATACATACAGACATAGTATTCTATTTATAGTGTATGCACTATGGGAATTTGTATAGTTACTTGTATATGTGAATGTATACCGCAATTTAGGTACATACATATATTTATAACTATGAGCTTAAACTGATATAAACATCCATACATATATTCACTTACGTATTCGGATATGAGCAATGAAAGTTGTAGGAGCAGGAAGTGAATGGCTAAGTGACCCACTTCCTTTTTCTCTTCAAATACCAATGGCTGCCGTTGATACAGTTTGGCAAAAAGTGAAGGCCATGTGGCAAGTGCCGATAGTATTGGCTGCCTTAATGCTCATATCGTCTCGGCTCAGCGGCTCAATGCTCGACGCGGCATCTCAACGCCTGGTGAAATGCATCGATTTCGGCCAACAAGCTGGGCTGTTGTTATAGCCTTGCTGCTGAAGGATTTGTGGAATTTCTGCCACTTGTGGTTTTTGTGGTTGAAGCGATTGTTTTAATATTGAGTTGGCTCGATTTTTCATTTTGCGTTTCATGCGCTCAATGTGTCAAATTAGGGGTTTCATTGGTAAGGTGGATGTGCTTAAGTGTAGAGTGTGCATGTGTATGTGCGTTTGTGTATGACACATAAGCATATGTTTTAAATGTGTTGGTTCTAAAAAGCCACACTCATATTTTATAGTTAATTTGATTGTAAGTGGCATTACTTTTTAGTTGTTTTTATCTCGTAATTTGGCTAAATTTAATTTTTAGTCTATGTTTGTGCTATAACGCCCTTTACGTAGGCAAGTTTATGTGCATGAAGTGCTTCGAAGCAAAAGTAAAGAGCGAAGAGCAGATTCTTCTTTATTCTTATTCAATAAAAAAATAAATTACTTGAATTAATTGAAAGTTCAAGTAGGGATGAAACTATTGATAAATATGTTGCTTTATTTAATGTGCAATATTTTTTCATCGTTGATAATATCGAGAAAGTGTGATCACTTTCACACTTTCACTTTCAAAACTTTTTATGACTAGAAAGCATTGGAAAATCGCAATATTTTTCGGCCTAACCAACCCAAAGAGTGATTTTCTATTACAGTACCTCTAGCACACGGTGATATGTAACCGATACTAGAGGCCAGGTGTAGTATGTCCTATGCTTTTCCGCTAGAATTTTTTAGACTTTTTTTTAATTTTTAAAAAATTTCTTTTGGAGCCTGTCCTCTTCTTTATTTGTTATTCGAATTTGATCGAAAGCGATTACACAATTTGAAAATAAAATAAAATAGTTCACGGTCTCTAGCCGCTTCCAATTGGTGATCCACACATACCTATGTATATCATATATTAGCGAATGTATGGCAATGGTCTTTAATGTTATTTAAAATTCAATCAACCAACCATTCTAATTTAATCTGTGGCCGTTAACTGCACTGTGCATTTTTAATTAATCAAAGGTTTTGAATGAATTTTTTTTAGCGAAAAAAAAATTGCTTACTGAGCTTAGCAGCTCAAAGTCCCGATAGAAGATGAAATGACGTAAAGGTAAAAACTTTTAAATTCTTAAGAATTTGGATAGAGTCTGGGAGGCGTCGTCCTGAATCCCAAAAAGTAGGCGTCCTAAATAAGTGGTGAACTTAGAGTTGACAGCCTGACATGTACTGCTACAAAAAGAATTTGATCAAAATGGAACGCTAGGCGCTACTTAATCGGTCAACGAAAAACGTCTTTTCGTTAGTTGCTTTGATCTACATTCTAGAAAATTGAACGTACCTGATTTCGACTAATGCAGAGGCTGGAGGAGGAGGAAGAGTTCGTTAGATACCTTCTCTGTTACTATCCCGCGGGGCATGCCACTAGGTTTAGATACTTAAGCTTAACGTTTTTAAATGATACTGACGACCTTAGAGATATATGTTAAGTGTCAGCCTGATCAATCAATTTGCACTTACAACAAAATGGTTTAGCAAGGAGTAGCAGATAAACTCCTACTGTGGTATCACAATGGATCGGCAACGGTCTAAGTGAGTTGCTCTAGAGACCGCATGCCACTTCTTCCTGCCTACACTGGAGATGCACGAAATATCAAAAAAAGTAGGGTGCATTGTTATGTACACAGAAATATTGTGGTGAGTGCTTTAAATATTTTTAAAAAAAGTTCAACGAATGTTAAACAAAAAATTTTTAGCTAAATATTTTACAACCCACTTTAAACCAAATGTGTTTCTCACAGACTTACAATACTGCGCTATTTCTATGAATGGACGTTCAGTCGTTTTATTTTTAGTAGCAACTAATGGGGAAATCCATTGCTTGCGCTTGTTTCTTTCGCTGGTTTAGCGACTGTAACCCTAAGCGCTCCGAAAATGTGAAAAAAGGCTTAGACAAAATGCAAAGAGTTTATTCAAGTTTTTGAAATGCTGAAATCTAATCTGATAATAAAAAAATAAATCTAGGGACAAAGTTGAGAAATTCAAAATGGTGAAATTCTATTACTTTGACAAATTTTTGTGAACGGGGGTCAGAGCCGAGCTCGAAGGATTGGCTGTCGCATTCTTCTACAAAGTGCTATTGCACATATATAACTCCATTATAAAACCAATATGGATGTATGGAATACAGCTTTGACGCACTACCCATTCTAATAACATCGATATTACACAAAGGGTACAATCCAAGGTGCCATGAATGGCATCAGCTGCCACATGCTACGTCAAAAACTCGTCGATATATAAAAATACTAGCAAACCCGGCCCGCTTCGCTGGGCACACTTAAATAGAATAGATATGGTTTAGAACAGAAAAGATGTGGTTTTCATATTATTTATTTCTTTATTCTTTATTCAAGCGCTTTGGCATAAATATAAAATATAAATTGAAAATCAGGGAAAAAGAAGATTGTTTTTAAATTTCAAATCAACGCAAATGAATAACTAAGAAACAATCTCCTTTTTTCCTGATCATCCATGAATTTTTCGTTTCAATTTATATGTTTTATTAAGCATTGGAGCTTTTTTAACCATTATCCACTTATATTTTTCAAAAAAAAAAAACGAAAAAAATTGTTTTTTCCACGAACACATAATTTCATTTGAACATTCGGATTTCACATTAAATTCTAAAATTTCGTAAGAAATTATTCACTGTTCCTTACGTCTTCTCCTTATGGCATCCAAATCAGAAAGAAATATTGACACATTGTAACTCACACTGTCAATTTGACAGTTCAGTTCGGCTCCAAGCGTTAAAAAAGTAAACGACATTATGGCTGGTTCAAAAGAACCATATTGTACATATACAACCAAAGGTTACCCGGGCCCACGTTTTGACCTATATCTCGAGACCCCAGTCCCGGAGCGGCATGAAAAATACTCTGTACTAAAGCACTCACCAACAGCTTCCATTTGATATCCATATTGTACAAACACATTCTAGGTTCCACGTTTTGGTCTCTATCTCGAGACCCTAGTCACGGAACGGCATGAAAAATACTCTGAACTAAAGCATTCACCAACAGCATTCACTATGATACCCATATTGTACATACACATCCGAAGGTTACCCGGGTCCACGTTTTGACCTATATCTCGAACCCTATCCACCAATAGGTATCCAAACTATACGGAAACCATCTTCAATACCTTCTTAACAATGTGTGTAAGTTTGGTTTAATTCGGTGCAAAGACACGGCCGGTTAGCGAACACACACAAAAAGTTGATTTTATTTTATATATAAGATTCAAATAACCATAGACGATGACGAAATTAAAAATAGTAGAGAAAAGTACAAGACGAATTTAAACATGATTCTACAACTACAACAATAAGGAGGGCTATTATAAAATTGTTTACAAATATAAATACAAATACTCTCACTTTGACAATCAGGTACGAATCAGCTGATCTAGAATACCACTTTGTGTAGATGCGCCTCTGAAAAATTTATAAAAAAATTGCAGACGCTCACGAAGCCTCCTGCTCATGCGCATAGAATCGGCATATTACATCTAGAACTAAGAGATCGCTCCAAGTTAGATGCTGACACGTAGACCAAAGAGCCAGGCAATGGGCTCACGTGCAGCTAAATTATTTATATTCCTGTAAGCTTAAGTTAAAAAAAAGAAGCAATCATTGTATTCGCTATTTTGAATTTGTGAATTTTCACTATGATTTTTTTAACTGCAAATATTAAATTTAAAAAAATTAGCCGAAATTTTGAATTTGTTAAAATCGACCGCATATCCGAATGAAGGGACTTTAAACAAAAAATCATGAAATATTTTAAATTAAATTTGTATTTGACACTGCTTCATTTGACTTAGACTTACTAAGAAACTCTCCATATTTTCATACTTTCAACTGACTATTTGTATTCAAGCTACAATAAATATGAAGAATAAATAAATAATAAAAAGTTAGGGCACGCTCTAAAATCTATAAATTTCTAGCCACCTTAATGCGAATAGCACCAGCTGCTAAAACGATTTGGTCAACTTGAAATGTATTGTCAAGCGATGCCAATTTATATAAATTTTTTGAGCCTTTATAGAGTCTTCTAAAAAAATATCAATTAAAATGAAAAATAATACACCCGAATTTTACCCAGTTGTGATTAGATTTGTAGGTTTAATATATCCCAGAAAGGGTTAATGATGGCTCTCATTTTCACCAAGCAAGTTTCCGGTTTTTCCACCACGAGTATAATATTTATTAAGCCTATTAAGACTTGATCCAAACTATTTCGGAAACTGAATTGATTGGAAAATACTTCCAAAAGTCGATTTTTTTTTTAAAGAAAACATGTTTTTTAAATATTTGTTTCGGAAACCCCGTTCAAATGATAGAAGAGTTTAAGCATAAAAGGTCTACGTAAATTTGTCTAAAAATTTTATCAGCGAAATCAGTGGAACGGAGATGTGTTGATAAAAATGAGTAAATAAATATTTGACGCATACAATTCTATTGGGTGTTTGGCCGAGCTCCTCAGTGGATAGAAGCGAAAATAATTTGGAATGTGAATGCCTTATTTTTGTAAAAATGAAAAAGGTAAAATGGTAACTCTTCTAGTGATATCTTAGAAGTCTAAAAGTTTCCTTAAATCTATTCCCCAAAACAAATTAAAAAATGGTAAAAAATTCCAATTATTTTGTTTCTGTTGATTCCAATTTTAAGCATTTGAAGACATTTTGCGCTCAAGCTCTTCTTTCGTATGGGTCGAATATTTAGGAAAAACAAAAACAAATTTATTTATAAAAAAATTGAGTTTTGGTGGTGTTTTCTAATCGGTTTAACTCTCAAAAATCCTAATAATTTTCCGAAAGTTTCTTGGGGGAGATTTTAAATATATAATAATAGATTTTAATTACAATGTCGATAAATTTTAATGGAAAAACAGGAATATTTTTTGGTATGCAGAGTGCATGCACCCTACAGTGTTTTTTTTTTCGGAAGTGGCAAAAAGCATTGAAAGCCGAAAAGTGTGGGATTTGTCTTTCGACTCACCCACAAAAAACCCACCGCAGCCCCGTTTCCCTCCCGCGGGACAATCGTTCAATATTACTTCACAAGAGCGGCCTATTTCCTCTTCATGAAAATCTGCGCTGTTGGCCAGCGCGACGCAGTTTGACAATTACTAATACCGTTGAGTATTGCTCCGCCGGAGGGGGAGCGGCCTATTGCCTCTACATGAAAATTGAAATGGAGTTCTTCCATTCCTCTTGCCACGTACGGATGCTTCGCTCCCTTTCAGTCTTTCGGTGAGTCAGTCACGCCGGATTCGCTCGATGTTTTTTCATTTCGAGTGCAGTCAGCCTAACCGGTAGAATACCTGCGAGGACCAATACAGTATCCTCCGATTTTGTGCGGAATACGCAACACACCCTGAGGGCACATAACCAGTATACCGATTTGATATATGAGCTGCATTTTGTTGCTTCGACCTAGGCTTGTACCGCATATAGCAAAATAGACGATACCACACTGCTAAGCAGCTTCCTAGAAGCCTGCTTAGGTCCTCTCGTATTCATCATAATACGTGTCAATGCAGTTACGCTGGCGCATGTTAGGTGCTGTTTAAAGCTCAACCTATGGTCTTAATACTCCAAGGTATTTGATGTACAGCTTAGACTCGAACGTGGTCACCTACTGTGAGATTAGCCGTCTCAACAATTTTCCTGCTACTGATAAGAACTGCTTCTGTTTTATGGTTTGCAAGGCTTACACCACTATCGGTTTGGCTTGGTGGCAGATTGCTTCAGCCTGGTTATGGAATTTAACAACGACCACGATTGCAATGTCATCAGGAAACCCTATGATTTGGGATCCTGTAGGTAGTTGGAAACTCAAGACTCCATCGTACATTATATTCCAGAGGAGTGGGCCCAGCACTGATCTCTGTGGGACTCCTTCTTTTACTCTGTACCTTTTGATTCCTTCGTCGGTTTTATACTTTTTTACGCCCAACGTTGTGACTAGGCAATACTCTTTATCTCCTTACAGCTAGCGAGTGCTTTTAATCGCTTTGTGAGCGATTCGCTTAACCGCTATAACCGCATAGTAGAGCGTGTTTTACGGAACCCATATTGAAGCGGTGATAAACCTCCGGTACTATCGATGGCAGCTTCCAGGCGATTCACAATCAGCCTTTCTAATATTTTGCCTGCGAAAGGCTTCATTCGGGATCGCATTGGACCCGGTGGCCTTATTACTTTTAATCTTACAGTGAGTACGTGTTTATATGTATCTTTACAATAACTCTACACCTGGTGACTATTTATTGCTCGCTTAAACTTTCATTGCGATAAAATTGCTACCAAATTGTGACTAAAAAAACACTATTAAAACACTTCTAAAGTTCGTAAAATTACGCGATTAAAGTATTCTGTGCAAGTGCAAAGTGTTCTTGCCGAGTGAGCGGAATTACACTTTCAAGTACTGTAGACTCTTTAGAGCTAAGCATTTCTTCATTTTCAATTATGCAAATGTTATGAGCCATTTGAAAACCAACACATACGTATATATTTATATATATGTACACACATATGCACATACGTACAACAGAAATAGCCAAGCGCATAAAGTGAATAACTTTTCTTTTCGCACTTTGAATTGATAATTATCCACCTTCAAGCGATCCTGGCCTTAAACTTAAAAAGGTCTTAAAATACGAGTGTCCCCATAAAACGTACTCAGCATACAATGAGCTGACAAGTAGACACTAATATTGATTGCTAAAAACATGTTGAAAATACTCGTAACCTTTTTAATATCCAACAGTAGAAAGCGCCAACCAGAAAAGGGCAAATAATTAATGTGAAAAACTGTAATTAACTGAATTAACCCTTTTCAGAGTTTACACAGTCGATGTATGTATGTATGCGAGACGAGGTAAAGGGTCTTGCGAAAAAAGTCACGGTGTGCAAAATGGCTGACTAGCACAGCGACCCGGTCAAAGTGGAATTTATTACGCCAGCAAGCAAATCCTTTTCAAAAAATATTAAAATAAATGCAAAAGCAATCGAGAGACCTAAAGCTGCTACCAATACGAAACAACAAATTGCAAAGGAATTCTACCATTCTCGCACTGAATTCTAAAGTACTGCTTATGCACATATATACACACATATATTTGTATGTATATGTAGTTTGCTAGCTCACACCCTTACCAGAAGCTCATAAATTTAAGAGAGGGATTTGACGTGGAAGCTGGTGTGGGTTTTGTTTCTTTTCCTTTTCTTTTCATTTTCATTTACGTTTTCGTTTTCAACTTTAATCAAAGCAAGTGATTCAATTCCCATTTTCAAAAGAACTTCTGCTGCAACATATAAAATTTGTATCTTTGTATCTTTTAGTTGAATTGTTGTGGCCATAGGCACAGCAAGCTCTGCTGGCTGAACGAATGGCAAATGCTGTTGTTGGTTGGCCCTTAGTTCGCGGCCAGATATCCTGATATGATTACTCTTTGTTTTCCTGCTACAGTTGGCTGAGTCAAGCCGTTATGGGTTGCGTTCGTACTACGAGGCGACTCAATTCGTGTGAAGGAGACTGGCAGGCAGCTTGAACTGTGAAGTGTTGAGTAAAAAGTAAGCTAATTAGTTAATAAAAGAATTTTCTTTTGTTCGGTAAATTACTCCTTTTTGTGTGCTCCTCCACAGCATAACAATGTGAAGCAAAATAAGAGCTTGCAAAATCAAACAAGCGAAACGCAAGAAACGATAGCGGAGTATTAGTGGGAAAATGGAGGCAGATAAGAGCCGTCCCAACAGCGTGAAAACCAATTGCAACTCTAGATGTTGACTCTAGTCGATAGGCAGTGAATATTTGTTTTTGCACAGGAAGAGGATTTAAAGGTCATGGGCGTGAGGGAACATGACAGCAAAACGGCTAACCGGTACATGCTTACGTTATTTAGCTGGCATCTGGTCAGGTCGAGCGTGAGAAATTCGCCTGAATTAATAATAGAAAGATTGTGGCTCTGAAACTTTTTTAACCGAATATTTCTTTAATGAACAACGAAAAGGCTTTACAGTCAACATTGAACCGGAACAAGAGTGGTAGTAGGGCAAACACGAAAGGGGCTAAAGTAGATAATAAAAGAAAATTATGTGAAAACTCTGATTAATCGCTCTGGCATGGTTTTCCGATAGAATTTAATTAGAAACAATTAACTGTTAAAAAATTACTTGCACAACTTGATAAGTGGGTGACCCGACAAAAGGTCTAATAAATGGATTTGTGGTAATACAGTAAACGGTGGTAATTTAGAAGTTTCGAGTTGTGAGCCGTATGCAATGTCCTTAAACACACGGGCATCTAGTCTCAGAGGAATGCATGCCCGGTCTAGATAAGAAAATTTAACAGCTGTGACTCCACTAGAATATTTTTGAGGAAGGAGGGTCAGTGATAAATGGTTGGTGTTAGCCAGTCAGAATTGAACTCTAGATTAGAAACATGAAACCGATGTTGCCAATGTTGTGATAAATGTCGAAACTTGTGAAAATGTACTGAAAAACTTAGTTCACTAAATGAGCTAGCGATGAAGCCATTTGAATGAAACCTTTTTTTATGTTTTTCATGTCAAAACTTACTCTTTCCAATAAAGAAAAAACTATGAATGAAAATAAAATACGAAAATTGTGAAATACAGGTACTCGAAGTGTAACCAATTCAAAGGGCCATAAAATTACTTTTATTTAATACAAAGTAAAAAATATGTGAAAGTAATACAAATTTAAGAATAATTTTACTTTTACTCGATATGCCCAGCTTTTGCCTGGACTATGGACTTGAGACGGTCCAGAAACGAATCGCACGCTACCCGAATGTGATTTGCAGGTCTTTTGACCCACTCGCGCACAATGGCTTTTTTCAGCGCCTCGAGACTGATGAACCTTTTGGTGCGGGCCTTGCTCTCCAAAATGGCCCATCGGACTTGTGTCTGGTGAACTTGAGAGCCATTGTGTCATTGTGACGTTATGAAGCTCGAAACGTTGTTTTTTAGCCATTCTTGGTTCACTCGAGCTGTGTGAGACGGTGGCGGGTCCTGTTGAAAAGCCCATGGTCTGCCACCCAAATGATTGACGTTTCGCGATGCTACAAGTATCATTGTAACGAGTGATGCGATAAACAAAGACTTTATTTATTTTAAGGTGCTCGAGCTCACGAGCAATCATTGTTTGTGATTTTCCAGCCAAATATAATGTAGTCACACTATTACATTTGAAATCCATTACTGATTTTCTTTTTCGCGTTTACTCTCGGCAAAATGCTTCCGTGCGCTTTTAAACAATACTTTAAGCTGTCATTTAGCCAACTAATAGACCGTGGCTGTGCATTAAGGGGGGACTCTACTGTAAAACTTAAAAAAAATCGATTTTTTACTTTTTGTTGAAACATACTCAGAAACAACTCCAGAATGTTCCATGAAAATCTTAAAAAGAAATCTTGAATAGTTTTCAAGTTATAAAAATTTTAGCAAAGCAGGTATAAACTGAGCGCTCGAGCGGTTTACGGTCATATGCGTGTTTTTCTCGAAACCACGTTTTCAAAATTGCCCACATCACAGCTCCGTGAAAAATTAACATATCAAGCTCAAACTTTGATAGTATATTTTTAACAATATTTACTAGTTTTTAAAGCTATGGTGGGAAAAAATTTATTATTTATAACCCCTTTTTTAATAACAAAATGACAACAAAAAAATGTCGATTTTTTAAAAAACTTCAAAAATTTTACAAAAAAATTTTTTTTTTGCAAGTAATAGGCTTAACAACTAAAAATAATGATATATAATACAAAAAATTTGGTTTTTTTCATTTCAGATTTTTTTTAAATGCGCGACAGTGTGGGCAAATTTCAAAAGGCGTTTCGGGGGAGCGGCTGTACAGCTGCCATTTTGAAATGAAAATAAATTAAAAAAATTTTTTTGTACACTCAAGACCTGTGTTTATGTAACCCTAAACTTTTTTTTACTAAATAAATTAATACAAGTATGAAAACAAAATCCATAAAAATTTGATTTTTACAGTAGAATCCCCCCTTAACTGCGCCAGCGGTCTGAAGTTGGTTACACTTCGAGTGCCGGACCCTGTGTTCAGACATCTTTTATTTATAGCCAAATTATATCAAACTCCAAACGCTAGATGAACCACCCGGTTAAATATTTTATTTACGAATGAGTAAAAGTATGTACGAACTAAAAGTGTTTGTTAAAGATAAAATTAAAGGTTAGTTATGCGGTCAGCTATGATAGTTATTCGTTGCCTAGCGATATCAGGTAGAGGGTAGAAAAAACCTAACATGCAGGCAGTGTGAGAAAATGGTGCGATATCAAAAATCACTCATATAATTTGCGTGAATGTAATATAACTTTTGATAAGCTAATATCAGGGACCGTAATCATTATAAGTTTAAATTTACGTGTAATCATAATTTTGAGACTTTAAAATTGCTTATGAGTTTTATTGTACTGCTAAACAAAATCATATATTGAATTTTTTTAGTGATCAACGATTTTTCATATGCAAAAAAAAACCTACTTTTGATTTCTAAGAAAAGATGCCGTTCAAGAAATGAGTTTTATTTTCAATTAATAAGTTGATAGTCGGAACGTCGAAAAATTATAATTTTTGATAAAAAAAATTAAACTAATTTTTCGAGTGTAATTTTTTTTTTTTGCTTTGAAATAATGATTATGTTATGACATTTTTTTGATTAGAAATAATTTTTATTTTTTGAGTTTTATTTGTTTAATCAGAAATAGTTTCATTTTTTTATCGAAAATTTATTGAGCGATATTTTTTTCGCAGAAATAAAAAGTAATATTTTTAAATTAATTCTTTTTGGCAGATGGAGAAGCTCAAAATGCCACACCTCACCCAAGTTGGCCAGAATCGACCTTAACTTACCTTAGATTTATTCTGCTCCCACTACTTAGTTGCGCAAACCGAGACGCTATTGTAGTATGTATCGTTCAGTTTTAAAACCCCAGACTTTTAATATTTTTATGCAAGTCTAATTAAATACAATACTATGAATGTGAGCAAACATTAAATATAAAATAAGGGCATACAAGGTCTCAGTTATAGGTACCTATACAAATAAGCAGTGTCACATTGAATTGGGTAATCATGGGTAATCATTGGGGAGTGTCAGGGTTCAATTCTGTTTTTAACGAACTATAATTAATTACAATCTATTGAGGCTCGATTCATAACATACATTTGACCTTTTTATTTCGTACTAAAAAAAATTCCCATACCTGTTTTGTAGCTAAGAAAAATTGCTTTATTTCGAGTAGAGAGAATTCAGTAAGTATCATTGAAATGCTGTTACAATCACAAGAACTCGTTCTTTGGTGTGATTATGGGCTGGTGGAAACATTTCTTTTTTCAAAGGTAATGCCCACTCTTGAGACGGCGCAATAGGGCTCACAGCTGTTAAGATAGTCTATTTAGTGCTGTAAATAGTCAATCATCGCCTAATTAAAGGATCTGCCGATTGACCGATAGCTTGGTTTAGTTTGCTTGCTAGTTTACGCTAATAAATTATCTCCTCGTTCCTTCTGTGGCTTAGTCTAGTTTTCCCAGTAATTGCCTTAAGGACATGCATTTCGGTAGCCCGCAGCAATTGTTTCGTTTTCTGGTGGAACTTCTACTTATTTTTATTTAAAGCTAAAAAAAATTAACAAACAAACTTAAAGAAATTAAAGAACTGTTGAAACATGAAAAAAACAAGCAACTAAACAATTACCTTAAAAATATTGACGCAATAAAATCTACAAACTATTCATTGTGGAGGGCAACAAAAAAGATGGTCGGAGCTACAATACACCTCCCACCAATAAGAACTACAAACGGATGATGGGCCCGAACATCATAGGAAAAAGTGACTTATTTAGCTCAACATTTTAAAAATATATTTCAAAATGAAAATAACACCAAATTCGATTTGACTCATACAACGAGCAATAAAGACGTGCAAATCATCAAAAAACCTCACTAACAGAGATAAAGCAATTCATTTCGACATTAAAAAACAACAAATCCTCATCTCAGGAAAAATTTTAAAGCATATGCCCGACAGAGCAATAATTTATCTCAGGAACGTTTTTAATGCTGCTATTAAGTTCAAATACTTCCCAAAGACAAGGAAAATTGCCGAAATCATTGCGATTTCGAAACCCAATAAATACGCGACCTTTGTATCGTCGTACCGACCAATAAGTCTACTGCCGACAATATCAAAAATATTTGAGAAGCTACTCTTTGATCGCATAGAGCCCATTACAACAAAAATAAATTTAATTCCCCAACATCAGTTCGGATTTAGGCGAAAACATTCGACAATCCAACAAGTGCACAGAGTCACTCACATAATTAATAAAGACTTCAACAATAAACAAGTATGCGTGGCTGTATATCTCGACGTAGCTAAAGCCTTTGACAAAGTATGGCATCCTGGATTACTGCACAAACTCCAATCTTGGTTGCCATATGACTACTTTCTAATGCTAAAAAGTTACAACCAAGATAGAAAATTTTACATTAAAAAACGAAGCATATTCATACATTGAGCCCATGAACGCAGGAATTTCCCAAGGCAGTGTATTAGGACCCGCCTTGTATCTTATCTATACCGCAGATTTACCGGAACCGTCTTCAGGAAATAGCATTATTGCGACGTTTGCAGATGACACTGTACTAATGGCATCTCATAGAGACCCAAAAATAGCACAAACAAATTTACAAAACGACCTCAACAAAACACTAGACTGGTTCAAAAAATGGAATATAGAAATTAATGGCGACAAAACAATTCAAGGCAATTACACGAACAGAAAGGTAACCATAGACTCATTAAAGATTGGAAATTCTGACACGATTACTGATACGAGAGCTAAATACTTAGGCATCACAATTGACTCTAAACTAAACTGGAAGAACCATATAATAAAAAAGAGAAACGAAATTAAAAATCATTTTCGACAACTGTACTGGCAGCTAGGACCTCAGTAAAAGCTCTCACTGCAAAATAAAACCTTAATTTACAAAACGACATTTACACCAATTTGGAAGTATGGTATAGAAGTTTGGGGCACAGCTTCTAAATCCAATTTAACAATACTGCAACGTGCCCAGTCGAGGATACTTAGGACAATAACAAATTCACCATGGTATATACCAAACGCTGACATTCACCGCGACTTAAACATCGACACAGTTGATGAAGCAATACAAACTGCGAGCAGCAGGCACATAAGCAGACATCTGATGCACACAAATCCGACGATGAGGAAGTTTCCTGCTGAAGAAAAATTCAATAAGAAGAGACTAAAACGAAAAACCCCAACAGACCTCTTGTAATATAATAATAAGAAATATGCTTATTTAATTACCTAATTATTGTAGTAAATATTTTACAACTGTACTACATATTTCTAAATGATCATGAAGAGCAATGGCCTTACAGTATCATTTACATATCCAAATATCTTTAAAACAAATTACTTATTGTTAATATAGACAGATGTAATATGTTTTGGAAGCTCTATAACTACAACCCTTACCCTCATGTAGTTTTTGTGTAGATCGCTATGGCTTGTGTGATACAAATCGCTTTTTAAAGTCATCTTCTAGATATTTTGACTAACGTTCTTAGTACTTTTGTTTATGTGGATCATAGGAAATAGGGGTGTGGCTGGGAATGAAGTAGCGGATGCATTGGCTATCTCAACCCAGCTCCATCTCGACTCATCTGGAGCACCAGGTACAGTGATGAGTTGATGTTGATTCATTTTATTCATTCATACATTCAGTACTTTTGTTGAGGGTTACTTATATTTTAATCAGTAGGCCATAATATAAACACTCGCTGTAGTTGAAAATTAAATTTATAAATTCAAATATTATACAACAATTCACAAAACCATTTGTTGGCTAAAGGATTTGAATAAAAGTTGACATGGATATTTAAGGATACAAGGATAAAGGACATTTTTGAGATGCTTTATCATATTGGGTGTTTTGCTGAGCTCCTCCTCCTATTTGTGTTGTAGCGTGCGTCTTGATGTTGTACCACAAATGGAGGGACCTACAGTTTCAAGCTGACTCCGAACGACAAATTTGTTCTATGAGGAGCCTTTTCATGGCAGAAATACACTCGGAGGTTTGCCATTACCTGCCGTGGGGCGTTCGCTATTAGAAAAATTTATTTTTACATTCCGGCGTTTCGCGTAGATTCAAACCTACGTTCTTCGAATTCCGGATGGTAGTCTCCCATAATGGGTTTGCATAAGATAAGAAAAACTATAAAATATGATTTAAAAAAAATTCTTGGAATTGTGTGCAATATCCTCTCTCATTTTATACCAATGGGTAGGTAGGTGAAATGGTAGATACCACTCTGGCACTTACCAAGGAGCACTGAAGCACCGTTTTGATTCCATTATGAGACCTTCAATAGGCAGATATTTACAGCCTACCAGAGCTGTTGATGTAATGGAGAAGATTGATGGAACTTAAGTTGGTGCACTGCCCCAGCCTGTCGAAGGAAGGAGCACCCTGTGCCCTTAATCGTCTAGCTACCAATCCCGGACATTTACAGAGAAAGTGATCAAAAGCCCTTCTCTGAAAACCACAGCTTCTGCATTGAAGGTTAGATGATAAAAATGGTTTTTCCGCGTGTGTGCCGATCATCCAGTGACTGAGTTTGGAAACTGAATGGCGTGGAGCCCTTAGGACTTTCTAAGTCATCTATTTATTGTATCCAGTGATGCCAATACATGCAGTGCTTTGTAATATTATGGCCCTTTCGAAGAGTTTCCCACCAAACTACGCAGCTATACGTTAAAATTGGCAGAACTCCTACGTTGTACATTATACCCTTATGTCCATACATTGTATGATTTTAAATTTATGTTTGAAGCCACTAACCATATCGACACTTTAAGGCCCTTCAAAAAATTAAAAACGCAGGTTTTAGTTGAATTTTGTGGTGCAACACTTGTCAAGCTCTGGTTTGGTTTTGCGGATGGGTTTCCACTTTTTTCATTTTTACAAAAATCCTCGTAAATTTCGGCTTCAAATAACTGTGAAAACGAAATTGTTTGACCGATCAATCAGAAAATTAGGGTGTGTTCACTTAGAAGATGCTGCATGGAAGATGGGTTAAAGGTGACACAATCTGTACTAATTTTCATGGAGCCACTGAAGCAATAAATGGGCGAATTACGTATTTGCATAATAATCTATTTGTTTAAAAATCTGTGTGCATAATGGTGTAGATATTGCATAATAGATTCTATAAGCAGGCGCCTCAACTAGGTATGGAAATTTTAGCTACAGTGGTGTGGACATCCCATAACATTCAATGTACTATGTTTCTGTTAAGACTTCGGATATTATAATGCAAGCGTGCGTGTAAAAATAACCATCGATGTTAGCAAATAGCAAAAGTTAAGTTAGATTTATATAAATAAAGAAGATAACAGAAAAGAAACAAAAAATTCTGCTACAGGCTCAGCCAACAACCTGTAGTCTCAAGTGTGCTTAAAATATGCAGCTTTTTGTTTTTGAATATCTACGAAATTATAGTAATTGCATTCCTTATTTGAACACATTAGATAAATATTTAGATCATCATTCAATTCCCTAAATAAATTCCAACAAGTTGTTTGGAATGTGGAAAAAATAAAGTGGGCATGTCAAGACAAATAAAAATGAACACGAATTATTCGATGGACACAAAGCAAAACAAATGTAACGCCCAAACGAGAGGCGCACGTATTTCTTGATAAAAAATACAAAAAAACAAAAAAGATGACATACGAGTACGATTTGTGTTGCGGTGACGAGATGGCTAACAACTACAACTATAAGTGGCGTGAATAATAAAAAATCAGCAGCAATGGAATATCCATTATTACATCAAATCGTGTTCGAAGCGGGTAGTCTGAGCGCCATAATGAAATTCATTGCCTCGCCTCTCCTAAACATTGCCTACTCCGCAACTGTGGCAGAAAAAGTGTAATGCATGTTTGAGCTGTCTAATGTTTTCTTGTGTTATTCTATGTAGACAAAAAATGTTGGCATTTGTGGCGTGCCGAATAAGGCATGCAGACAATGATATATGATGGACAAGTCGGCAGCGATTATGATGGGTATTTGTTGTTGGTGACAAACTGACAGCTAGGAGTTGGTCAAATTTTCATATGCTTATTTAAATGCCATGTTAACTAATAAATTGAACAATATTACTTAGCTATTCCCAAAACAATTTCTCAACTAAATCAATTGATTTTATTAAGGTCAATCGACATACCCTGATTTGGCTCTACTCGAGCGTGTAATTTAAATTTCGACTAGATGAGTGCCAAAAGGGATTCTGGTAGGTCTGCCATGTGTGAGACAATATGTGCCAAATCTCCATATTAATTGCCGGCTTTCGGGTAGTACTAATTCAATTTTGTCCTTCGTCACAGCTGTCCATTTATAAAGTATAACTTGTTTGTTTATATTTTTGCCGCTTTATTAAGACATTTTTGCCCTTCTCGGATTGAAATTAATTACCCGACATCAAAAAACATCCACTTACTATTACTACATATCACAAACTTACTATATGGCAGTGACAAGTTAATTGCATATTAATTGCACGTAAATAACTTATTAAATAAATGTGTTTACAAGGGTGTATGTGAGAAATTAAGCTCATATTTATGTACGCTCCCATGCGTGCGAATAAGTTTTATATGTATGTACATACAGATAATAAATCTCACTACTAAGTGTGCGGCTTTGAAATACATATGTATGTAGGTACAAGTATGGGTATTTCGATGTTTTAATATCAAATCAACTTGTGCCAAAGATAAAGTGGCTCTTCACGATACTGCTTAATAATAAGCAGCCAACCCTGAAACCCTGGTGGTGAAACAAAAAAGCAGTAGCAAGGCAACTTTGTATGCGTGCCGTAAGTGTAATCCATAGCTTAAGTAAAGGAAATTCTTCAAGGGCCTGTCATGCATGCACACTTGTACGAGTATATACACACACACTCACATGTATATATGCATATGTGTGTTAGGCTCATCATTTTTTGCTGAAAATACATTACTATCCCTTGGAGGGGAAAGCTAGGAGTTACTGTTGTAAAATAAGTCATCATTCCCAGCCATAAAAATTAGCTAAGAGCACAAAGTCTGCCCAAGGCTTTCAAGTGGGTGTAAGTAACCCCATGCTAGTTCACCACCAATACTGCTTTACTAATAGGGGTCGCCTTGAGTAAATGGGTGATTCTTAGAGGTATAGAATTTTGTTCTTCAAACAATAGTGCCTATAAATCATTTTTGGTTATGACGACTGGGAAGAGCTAGGGCTAAGGGAGGTTTGCTGGCACCAAACTTTTGGCCAAAATCCTTACAGGGAGGGTACAACCAAAAGAGGTTTAAAAAACTCATGACTCTCCCCAAGGGTAATCTGAGAATGTTCACGGGCATCCTAACAGGCCACTGCATACTGCGAAGTCATCTGCACATGATGGTGTTTTGGTCTACGGACTCTTGCCGTTTCTGCGACCAATCCCAGGAGACTCCAATGCACCTTCTCTTGGAATGCAGCGCTATAGCGCGGAGAACGTGAGATATCTTGACTAACTGCAGCCAGAGGAAAGGCACGGAATACGCTCAACCCAACCCAGCTTTATCCTGAGCTTAATAAAGGAACTGGGCTTGGATGAGGTACTGTGATGAATAGAGGTCACAAATGACCATCAGGTCGAGGTGCAAACCTCATTAATACATCTAATCTAATCATCATGTCGACTGTGTCCTTTGAATTCGGTACGATCGGCCCATTTAATGATTCGAATGTTGCCTTTCAAGCCATAAACTGCAGCTGACTTCATGTCATCATCATCATCGGGCAGTTTCACAGCTTGCTGTGACGTTTAGCTTTGTTTACGATTCGTTTCCAAGCATCTCGATCCTTGGTAACAGTTTTCCAGTTTCTAGCACCCAGTGTGCTAAGGTCCATTAGAACTTGTTCAAACTATGCTAGTCTTGGACGTCCTCGTGTTTAAGCGCTGCATGGTCGTATGACACGATTGATTTCTGGGGGCGGTCATATCTCTTGATCATGTACATGAATATCCACCAAAAGTAGTTACGATATGTATGTCCTTAGTTTCCTATCAAAAGTTATATGTGCTTAAAAACACACCCGCTACAATAACTCATGCCAAATACACAACTACACCTTTTCATATATATTGAAACACTTAAGGAATATTAAAATGCCACACACAATTTAATATAATATTTGTTGTTTTCGTTGTCAGCAATTATTAAGTTGTTCGGATGAAATATTGCCAAAAGTTGTGAGATAATGCCTTCCGGCTATATTCATAACGATAATAATACCAGAAAAGTTTAAAAGGTTTTTGCTTTTGTCTAAAAACAGTAGTAAGTATCAAATTTATTTGGCAACTATTTATAACCTTCTATTACGCACATACATACACAATTTTTATATGCATTCACACATATATTTGGATGGTTTCATGATACAAACTTAAGTTGAACTTAAGTTCTAGTGGAGTAAAATCATACATAAGAAAAATTCAGATATATCTCATATTTATGGTTTATTTCGCAATGCATAGATACTTAAGTACAGAAAATATTTGATACAAAAACTTGGTAGCTCAGCTAAAAACCAAAAAATGTTAATTGCAATTGCAAGTCGTCTTGTGTAACAATCTTCGAATCGTGCAAAAACTGGTCAAAAATGACTTAACTGGAAGTAAAATTTTGTTCAGAAGAAGTTAATCAAACGCTAAAACCGATGCCACACTTAAGTTAATAAGTTATACAAGAGCTCCGTCACAGCGTGAAATAGACATATGGAAAATGTTTAGTTGGTTTTTCTGACAGGTTACTACATATTACTTAAACTATCATCTTTTGCGGCCGCTGTAGCCGAATGGGTTGGTGCGTGACTACCACTCGGAATTCACAGAGAAAACAGAGCGGTCGCCCCTTGGCAGGCAATGGCAAACCTCTGAGTGTACTTCTGCAATGAAAAAGCTCCTCATAAAAATATCTGCCGTTCGGAGTCGGCTTAAAATTGTAGGTCCCTTTGAGGAACAACATCAAGACGCACACCACAAATAGGAGGAGGAGCTCGGCCAAACACCCAAAACGGGTGTACGCGCCAAATTATAAATATATATATACATATATATAACAATACATATATTACATATATGTCATCTCTCAAAAATTAACATTGGGAATGAGACAGAGTGTAGATCACAGGGTAATGAGTCGCAGAGGATATCTTGTGCAACTACATTGCCTTTGCCAAGGCAAGAATGCACATCTTTCATCGCAATTAAATGGATCCGAATGAAATCAAGAATTCTCTTCTTGAAGATATTCTGAAATTTGTCCGCATGGTGGGAATTTTACTGAAAGAATTTAGCTTTCAATTAACTCCCAACCTGAGGCAGGGAACATTTAGAATTAATTGAACCTGCTGTAATACATTCAAGGTAGTACTGCCAGTCAATAGGACTAGTAGTAACTACTTCTAAAACATGTAGTAGGACACAAAATATATTTTAGGTCGAAGTGTCAGCCATTGTTCACAATACAAATATAGGGTGGGCCATGTAAATTTTGCTTTTTGAATTGGCTATAAAAAAAACGAATACTATTTTTCCAAACTTTTTTTTTATTTTGAAGATTGAACATTGTCATTTATGAATGAAAAATAATATCGTTGAAATGACTGCCACGACTGGCTTTACAGTAGGCCATTCGATCAACTCAATTTTTAAGCACATTTTCGATTGTTTGGGCTCCAATTTCATGAATGGCAACTTCGATTTCCTGTTTTAAAGCATCAATCACGGTAACGCTCGCCATTTACTGTAACCGCGGAAGAAGAAGAAGACTCCCACTTTGGAAATAGGTTTTCAATATTTCCCAATTTTGTTCAAGAGTATAGCGACCCATTTCGTAAATGTCAAATTTTTAAGTAAATTATGAACACATTTGACATGTCCTTTGTGTTACCATTCTCAAAAAAAATAGGTGGTTTAAAAAACAAACGCTATATGGCCCACCCTGTACAAAATTATTATTAAGTTAATATGCGGTCCTTAGCCATTAGTTTTATTATTTCAAGTTTATAATTAATTATTACGCCATGATTGTCTATCTCGAACAAAAACCGAGTAGCGACTGATTCATTTATATGCGATTTGTTAAATTTTGACTTCTTTTTGTCTTGGTCTGTTCGCTGTTTGTGTTGCATATGAGTTGTGGTTGGGGTTGGTGCTACAACATTATCGTTTAAAATTGCTCCCTTTGAAATAACAAGTAACTACAAACGAAAACTGTAAGTTTTTCCGAGTACTGAATACTTTTTGTATTTTACTTATAAAACTTTACACAAGCACTCTCAAGGGCATCAGACTTATAGACAGTTTGCTTTCAGCAGAATGGTTCATCACGTTGCAATGCCTATCGAAAAATTTATATTTTGTGTAAGTACTACGTCGAATTGCTTGATGCGTCACTACCTTTCAATTGTGCCTGAGTTCGAAGGGCAAAATGCTAAAAAAAAGATTTTTCTTATAGGCCCTTGGCAGACAATGGCAAGCCTCCGATATTTCTGCGGTGAAAAAGCTCCTCATAAAAAAACAACATCTGCCGTTCGGAGGCAACATAAAACTGTAGACCCCTCTATTTGTGGAAAGACGCAAAAACACAAATAGGGGAAGACGCTAGCCCAAACACCCAACAATAGGTGTAAGCGCCAATGATGTATATATATTTTTTTCCTTGTTCACTCCACTCGGGAGCAAAGGGCCTCGACAAGGCTCAGTCTTACGTTGGTTTCGTTAATCTAATATAGGAACAACCTAGAAACAACGCCTTCTAACTGTTTAGAGCGCCATATGTGTTTAAAATTTTTCTGGCGGAAGGATCACACAGATGGTTGAGGACTTCGCTAATTTGGTGTGTCTGCGCTACTACCGCGATTGCCCGCTTCCTCTTGCTGGCGCTACTGATGCAATGTGTAACTACAGGTATGTGTTTTTCTTTGGTTTTGCTTGTTTTAGCAGCCACCATGAAAATAATGCGCTGACTTTTTTTTATGCGAGAGAAACGATTGGAAGGATTAGGTTTTGGGGTTGAGGAATGAAATTTAGTTTTTTTTGAAGGTAAGTAGGTAAGTTGCGAAAAGTGCAAGGACCGTGCTTCACGTGGGATTCGAACCCACAACCTCTGGGATGGCAGGCTAGTCCACTTATGCTAGACTACCTTTTCTGTTTGCGCTGTCATTTTAAGTTTTCAAGCTCTTAAAAAACACCCGATATAAGTACCTCGCTCGGGAATTTCGGTATCAGCTATTCTGATGATATTAGCTCGCCTTCAATTTGACACTGCTAGACCTTCCTTCTGATCGCGTCTTTTTTATATGCAGGGTACATGCTTGAATTTTGTACATGGAAGAGAAAGAAAAAACCATAGACTTGTGCCTTCATAAAAAAATAAAAAATTGCCAAAAATCAACAGTTATTTGAAGTCACTTGAAAATTGCATTTTGTTTGTTATTCAAATTTAATGGGCTATAAAACTGCCTACCCCCTAGAAATTCTGTTTAAAAAGTTGCAATTTTGTGCAAAGTAAGAAATTATTCATTAGTTGTTTTGAAAGCTTTGAAGATATTGATTTTTGGACTTCATGACCATCTGTATTTATAATTCTACATTTTTGAGCATCTACACAAATACATAAATGGATTTTCATTAAGGACGCTTGAAATTTCAAAACAAATAAAACAAACTGTTTAAGTGATATTACCGCAACTGTTTTTTTTTGTTTTCTTTTCACACATACACATGCATTCTATGGCACTATGCATGGGTTAAAAACTGTATATTGAAATGGTTGCCTTGGCTCTTGATCTGAGGTGATTCCTAGTGGACCACTCATCGAGACAGTTAGTCAGCTCTGCCTTTAACGCAGACTTCATCAGTGGTTAACCAAAAATACCAGATATATGACGTTACTCCACCGAAAATAATTTAGAGTCATTAAGTCACACGACCTAAATTATTTCATGTGGAGTTACGTCATATATCTGCTCCCATGATCTCAGTGAATTCTGAGTATTGTTATCAACTTCTCTACCAAGAAATAAATAGGCTCATGCTGTTGGAATCCATATAAGACATACGTAAAATTCATCCTAAGCAACATACCTTTTTTTGTCGTCAAGAAGATTTGTTCTCATTGGATATCACATAATTTGAGTATTGCCAGAAACAGGACTCGAACCGATTTGTGTATGTTGATGAAACCGCGATGGCTCAAAGCCCGTGTGTGATGTCGTAACAGATGACGAATCTTGGATCTATGTATAAAGGCCGGAAACCAAACAGGACTCGGAAGTATGGGTGTTTCAACGCAAGCTTAATCCAAAAAAATGCTTCGAAGAATTGCAAATGAAATGGTCGTCTGTTTTTTTTCGGCAAATCTAGTCACTGGTCGCCAAATCTGGTACCACTGGAGAAACTTTAAAACAGTCATTTCTGAGTGTCACATAACCATTTGTTTGAGAGAAATTTCGGAGAATTAACCGCAGAGATGAATCTGCCTTCAACAACACAACGCGAGCTCTCAAAAGAGCTTTTGTGCACTCCAAAGATGATCGAATTAATGGGTAATCCACCTTACAGCCATGATTTGACACCTTATGATTTCTTTTTGTTCTCAAACACCATAAGTAAAATGTGAGGCCAAGGTTTTTCAAGCCCTGAAGAGGCTGTTGAAGTCTTAAAATAGCTCGTTTTGGAGGAATCCACTTCTGAGTGGCAAAAGAGCTTTGAAAATTGGTTCAAGCGTATGCTAAAGGAGACTGCCAAGGAGAATATTTTGAAAAACAATAAAGTCATTTCTATTATTATTTCCCGGTGTTTTCATTTGAGGGCATAGCGTAACGCATCCTTCTTTGCCCTCTGCATACATTTACATGTTAATTCATACCATTTATACTTTCAACAAATTTGTTTTGTAAATTATTTTAAGTTTTCTATGTGATCCCTTTGCTTCTTTTCCAGATACTCTTTGCCAGCAATAAAAATCGTAATTTCCATATGGTATAAATATAGGGTTGGAAATGTGTTTGGTGGAGTCCCAAAATGGCTGTTGGTATAAGCGAAATATGAAGTGTATCGCTGCATCTCTTCTTTCTTTCCAGTTTTCAAAATTAAAATTTCCTGAATTTCTTTTCCGCAACTTTCACATGTTGTTCAAGTATCAGACTTTTAACAATTCATATTCATAAATGTGTTAATTCCCATAACGATAAACCATTCTAATACTCGTGCACCGAGCTATGTTCATTGCTCTTTACTGTTCCATTTGCTTAGGTCTTAAAGTCAAGTGTTCAAATAAATTTTGCAAGCATTCACACACACTCACCGCTAAATACAAATATAATATAACAGCCATCAATAATTCAAATAATCGTTTTATGTTTAACTCAAACACTTCTCTCTACACCAGGATCCTTGCAATACTGTTTGGTTACTTAGCAGGTGGCGGCTTCCCAGCCCTTCTGCTTGGTGGAGTGTTTGCTTCAAGGTCGCATATGCTGCCGCCCGCACTCGGGTCGCTCAGCTTCTCAACTCTAGAAGGAAGGCAAAGTGCTTTTCAACGTGTTTACATATTTGTTTATCAAGAAGTTCACTTTTATTACCCGTTTCTTAAATACATAATTTTTTATTGTTTTCGCTGAGTGAGTTCGTCATAGGGTCTCAAGGACTACGTGTGCGGTGGTTTTGCCTTCCTTGTCGTTGTTTAAAATTTATACAGCTGCAATTTAATTTGTATAATTTATGGCTGTTGGTGCACAATATTGTTGGTACTCAGTGTAATTGGTTGTTTTTATTATTGTTGTGGTTTTGAACAGCCACTTTAGGCCACGGTTTGGGCAACGTCTGCTCTAGGTTATAAAGCGTGGTCGCTTTACCGAAGTTTGTTGCAAAATTTTGGTAGCTACATTGACTTACAGTTGAATATCGTTTGCAAGATGCTCCTGCAATTAAAATTATTTTACAATTATTGATAATTTTTTATTGAGTTTTGGTATTTTATTAGAAATTTCTAGCTAGTAGGCAGGTTGTCCCTTTTGAGAGCTGATTTGTTACGCTTTTGCAGCAATTTTTTTGCATAGAATTTTCCAATAACGGGTGTTATTGGTGAATGGATTGCGCTATCTAGAGATGATTAACGATTTTTTATGGCCGGAATTGTATGGTATTGATTTGGACAACGTTTATTTTCAACAAGACTGCGCTACGTGCTACACAAGCAACGAAACCATTGATCTTTTACGGGAAAAGTTTTCGGACCGTGTTATCTCTCGAAGAGGTGATGACAATTGGCCACCGAGATCTTGTGATTTAACACCTTGTGACTTTTTTCTTTGGGGCCACGTGAAAGAGAAGGTCTACGCCAACAGCCGGGGGTCGATTCAAGACCTCAAAGATGGAATTCGTGAGGCTATCGAGAACATAAGGCAGCCACTTTACAAATTTCCTGAAAAGGATATTGACCTCTAAGCGTCGTCGTGGTGGTCATTTGCCTGACGTTATTTTCTACTATTAACGGCATACCTTCCTCTTTATAATGAAATTAACATTCGATCATTTATATTAAAAAATAGCATTTTTCTTTGAATATCAAAATAACACCTCTTATTAAAAAACCCTGTACTAAGAATGAAAATGTAATAAATATTTTCATTATTTTATTTTTATATATTATTTTCATTATTTTTATTCATAACTTTTTGAAGGGTTTTACAAAATGTGCATTTCAAATAAAACCTTTTTTACAAAATTTGGTTGTTTGCTACCGCATTTCCAGCTATTCGCCTAAGTTTGGAAAATCTGAGAATTAAAAATTAAGTCCATTTAATTTTTAGTGCACCTTTGAATATGAATATAAGATTTTTGAATTTTTGTGAAATTTTGAAATTTTAACACAAATTATTTTTATTAAATATCAAAAGGATTCCACTGTGGTTTGAAGATATTAATTCGTTTATCATTCCATACAAATTTAAGTGCATCATTTGATTGGTTTTTGAGATATCAAGTCTGCCGTATTGAAAAGTTCAGTTTTGTGAAAATTTTTTCTGTTGAAAAAGTACACCGAATTTTTCAATAAAATAAAGAAGGTGAAATTATTCATATAAGGCTACTATAACCGACTGGGGTCTAGGCGTGACTAACATTCAATTGGGAAACTGTAGAAAACTTTCAGCAAAATTACTTCCTTCTAACCGCTCGGAAGGCAATAGTATACCCCCGAGTTTATTCTTACCTAGAAAAAGCTTACCAAATATAAGTAAAAACCATCTATCGTTCTGACCTGACATAAAAGGAGGGGTACAAAGTTTTGTGTTTCGAAAGGTACGAAAATTTGAAAAAAAAAAAACGTTTTACCCCATTAAAGCCCTAAATAGTTTTAAACCTAAGAATACTATTTTTCGTAGTAGTTTATAAAGGGTGATCGAGTAAGTCATTGGAAGCCTACATTACTAAAGTTATTTACGAGATACCGACCGCAGTTAATAAATATTTTTCATACAACAAACTACACATTTTTTTTTTTCAATAGAGAAAGTGTGCAACACGGTCAAGGAAAAAAATAATAAAAAATCAACCAATTCGAATTCACATTTTCTTATATTAAAATTTAATAAAGTATAAAACTGCATACCAAATAAAACCGTAGAGTTGGGACGAAATGTGCGTGGAATTTTTCTAATTTTTGTTTAAAATTTGAAAATTTAGGTCAAATGGTTTCTGTTAGACAATATACCATACGTTTTTTTTTTAATGATAACAATTCAAAGAAGAAAAGAAAAATAGTCACTACTGGTCAAAATGTTGATGTGCTATTGTTTGTCGCGGGACGTTGTCACCTAAAATATTATATAAGATATGTGGTGAATAAACTACCAAGGATGATTGATTTATAAGGTTGGCTTGATAGCTATGGTGAACAAAAAATTATGAGGGGAACTTTGGCTGCCACGTCACTTGGGAGAGGCGAATGAAATGAAAACAAATTGCATAACAAAAAGTGTGAAGTGTGGCTAGTTAAATACAATAAAAAAAAAATACCAGTCTAACGGTTAGACGGGATAGAAGTGAAACCTTCCGTAAGACAAACTGAGAGAGAATGAGACGAAAGCAGCATTAGGGGCGGGATAATTATAGGTTCATTATAATATTGCTATAAAGTTCATATTTTATTTTCTTCATTTTATTATTATTCATCCTCAATGTTTTCAATTTCAACAAATGATACGAGTGGCTTATGATAGCTAAAATATGATACAAATGCTTTGGTTTCAATGTTGTCAACATATCTTTGAAATACCGCGTCAATTGTTGTTTTTGATCGTGTTGTCGATTCAGTGCGATTGTTACACATTTTTAAATTGAATGTTGTATTGAGAAAGTCAATTGAAGGAACCGCTGTGTCTAATGCAAAATTTACGTTAAAATCGCCACTTAAAATCATTGGAACTTTATCGTAATCTTTTCTAAGTATCCGCGATACTTCTGGTGTATACTTTATTAAATTTTCGTGAATGAATTCCGTGATGCTATTTAATGATTTTTTTTTCTGTCGATATTCACGACACTTTTCTGCATTGTTTTTCGGCATAATTGCGGTAAATATTTAAAAATGAAAATATTTACGAATATAAAAATACACACGCGGTTGCTATTATGAGCGTCCCCAGCAAAACCTGCGTGACCGAAACTCTAACACAATTACACATATGCACTCGTATTTGTTTGAAAATCTACTTTTTTTTTGGTTCTCCGTCACCTTTGGAAAATGTGTAAACAGTAAGCAAACTTTATTCAAATATTTTCCCTCATTTTTGCATCAGTAAAATTAAACAAACGCCGTAGCCGAATGGGTTGGTGCGTGACTACTATTCAGAATTCACAGAGAGAACGTCAGTTCGAATCTCGGTGAAAACACCAAAATTAAGGAAAACTATTTTTCTAATAGCGCTCACCCCTCAGCAGGCAATGGCAAAACACCGAGTGTATTTCTGCCATGAAAAACAGCTCCTCATAAACATATCATAAAATAAAATAAAATATCTGTTTAAAAAAAATTTTTTTCTTGTGATTCGAACCAAGGATTTTGGATCGGAAGCTCACATTGCTAGTCGCTCGGCTACCGCGCCATGCTGTCGGTGCTGGCCTAAAAGTTATTTAGTTCGTCGCTACGTTTATATTAACATATAATATAACGCTTCGTAACTAAATAACTTTTAGGCCAGCACCTACAGCATGGCGCGGTAGCCGAGCGACTAGCAATGTGAGCTTCCGATCCAAAATCCTTGGTTCGAATCACAAGAAAAAATAAAAGTTATTTTTATTTAGTTCGTCGCTACGTTTATATCAACATATAATATAACGCTTCGTAGCCAAGTTGGTCGCTTTTTTCGTTTCACTTTTTCCCAAATCACTCCCAACGATTCTAAAGAAGTTTTCACTTCAAAAAACAAACGTGGTTAGCAGCGTTCTCGCACCATTTTGCAGCTCTATTTAAGTTACACGCAAGAGCTACATGTGCAAGAGCTACAGAAGTGTGACGAAATGTGAGCGTGTTACTACTAACCCTTAGATTGCCTGATTGAAGTTTGCTTAACGTTAAGAAACCGCACACTTCATTTAGATAAAAATATTAATTTTAATCAAACAAAAAGTCACTTTAAATTACGGACTTTCGCAACAAACCGTTGCCATGATATGAGCATTGATTGTGTTGATTTTTTCATACATATATCACTAATACAAGCTACATTTTGTTAAACATATCCCAAGTGACATCAACCCATCAGCTGATTCTGTCGAATTCGCTCAAAGCCAAATATTCTGTTATTCAGCACCCCACTAAAATCCTTTCACACGGCAACGAAGTAATGTTGGTGGAGACTGTATTGATTTTTTCCCAACACAATCTCACGTTTTACTTAAAAAAACCGACGTCACATCTCTTTAGTCAGCTGATTCTTTAAAATTTCCTGATCTTGGCCAGACCACTGAAATCTTTTCACCATGATAAAGTACTGCTTGTTTCTTCACAAAAATAGTTTTTTTGTGGGCATGTATGACCAAATTGCGCCAATCAAGGAAACTGGTCAACAAAACTTTGATTTAAATCGACCTGATAGTGAGTTTTGGATTTTGTTTCGTACGAGAAGCGCTATTCTGAGTATTGTTGGCCCCTTTTGATATATTATCCATATACCAATGTTTCTTCAAGCGTAATGGAATATTTGATACAATTTTGACTAAAACAAATTAGCGACTTTGCTACATCAATGCTTCATTGTGCTTGTGAAAAATTCAGTACTCTTGACACAAACCGCTCCTCAACTCAATTCGCTTCCAGAACATCGTTCAAAGCGCTTTCTAACGATCCAAGTAAAATAGTTATATTGCCTGATTTCTGTTTGATGCTCCGCCGAACATGCTCCAGTGTAAGTTTGTTTTTTCTTTTTCAATGTTTTCTTTGGTAGCGAAATTGGTTGAACGACCAGAACACAGTACAGTTCGGTGTAAACTCTTTGTATTCGTACCACTCATATGAATGTGTTTTCGATACTGTCGAGTTCCTGTGGGCTATAGTTAACATTCTTACCGCTTTCATATATAACATTTTGTAAAGGCTCAAAACTATATTTTATTTTTACGGAGGCTTCTGTAGCCGAATGGATGTATACGTGACTACTATTTAGAAGTGCACAGGTTTGAAACCCCGAGTAAGAAGACTGAAAATGAATAAAAAACGTTGTTTCTAATATTTTCTAATAGCAGTCGCTCTTTGTCAGACAATGGCAAGCCTCCGTGTATATTTCTGGTATGAAAAAGCTCCTCATGAAAAAAAACCATCTGCCGTTCGGAGACAGCGTAAAACTTTATAGTAGCTCGGTCAAATACTCATAAAAATTCAAGCGCCAATTATGTACATATGTATTTATTAAAATTAATGATAATTTATAAAAGTTTTCTGCATAGAAAAAGATCAGAGCTGACAGGGTTTACAGCTCGTACCTAACTAAATAAATTCGCCTTAGTTTTCGGTGTCTTTTGTGGATGTCAACCTCTGAGGAACGCATCAGCTTTGACAAAATTAATTTGAAAACCGCGAATGCGCTGTTCATTTATATAAGAGATACAGGGCACTTTCTGAGCTGAATCCATTTCAGAAATACTTAACATGCGATTTAAGCAAAACAAGAAATAAATCCAATACTTTTGACTCACTCCAAATATGGTGCAGATAAGAGATATATTTTTTTAAATATAATTTGCTTGCGGTTTCCATGAAATATGTCAAGTCTCTTAACCTCAAGGGCTTTATGGGTTTTTAGCAAATTCTTTTAAAACATTTTTTTCACCACTAAATGGTAATGAATGGTAATGAAAAGTTCCGATATTTGAATGCTCGTAACAGTACATGAAAATTCCCTGTCGACAATTCTGGGCCAGACATTTTGAATTGGAATTTATGTCCTATATACCGGCATATACACAAAATAGTAGGTATGCTAAACTTGTTGTTGGGCGAGTTCGGACACATCAAGCACACACATTTTAATTATAGTAAACACCGCCAGTGTTTTCAACATTTAAGTCCAACCGAGTATGAATTGGAGAATAAGTATTACTGCATGCAATTAACACGAAATTACTGAAATTTTGCCTGTGCGTGTTAATGAGCTAGTGTGGCGCAATCGTCAGTTGGTGGACAGCCAGGAGTGTAGAGCGTCGTCCTGGCCCCCAGGTGCTTGTCGCCGGCATTAACATTACTAATTAAACTGGTTGCGAAGCGCTGGTAAACAATTTTCAATTTGAATATTTTTACTGCTTACGAGTATTTTCTTTACAACATGAAGTGGTTGCTTGGCGGACAGCCTGGTTAATGGAGAATTATGAACCGTCGACGAACTTACTTATAATATATATTTAATTTGGGCTTCAAGCCTTAAAAGCAATGCAATTAAAATAAGTTGACGCTGCCATTTTGGTTGTACAAAACCAGTGAAAGGACATAAGTATATTTGATTTCTATGGAAAAGTATTGGCGGCTTCCATTGACATCTATGTATAGTTTATATATATTATCGTAAAAATTAACGGTATGTGAATATTAACTATATATTGGTGCATTTTAAAATATAAATGTTTTTTTTTTTTAAATAATGCAGCTTACAATCAGTACTTTCTTTTTTTTGATTGACTGGATTGACTCAAGTGACAAAGAAATTCTGGTCGTATGCAGTATGAATGCTGATGAATGGTGTAGTAAAATCTTTGTTTCATATACGATTTTATTAATTCAAAATGATGAGAAATTTCATGTCTTGTTACTGAAAGGCGATAGTTTCCACTACTTTCATTTAGAAGTGCGAGGGCCGATCAAAAAACTAAATTCAATAAGGAACTCTGTTTTCAGTAAAAACATTTTTTGCTAATATAGTTTCCTTCCAGCTCTATGAGAGTCATTTGAAAAGTCTGTGCAAAAATAAAAACTACTTGGTTATTTGGGGTAAACCTTTTTTACTTTTCGATAGAGCCCTTTTAAGTTCGTACACTTCGTCCTACGCTGTTCTAGTTTGTTGATCCCTTCCGAATAAGAGGATTGGTTCAATTCCAGACAAATAGCCATTCGATTCTGCAATCATTTCCTCGTTTGAATAAAATCTTTTTCCTGCCAGCAATTTCCTTAAATTGGAGTACAAATAGTAGCCCGGGGGATTGAAGGAAGCCAAGTATGGAGAATAGGGGAATTTTAAATGAGTTCGAACCCTATTTCCATTAATTTTGCGCCCACAGCTGCTGAGGCGTGAGCGTTGCCATAATATAAAAGGAAAATACATCGACTTCCTCGATTCAAATGAATACCAAACACATATAAATATACCGATCTGGCTGAAACTTGGGTGTGCTATTTCAAGAGATGTTACTAACTAAACATAATCTCGATACGCGCCAGTAGTGCCATCTCTCTGGCTTTGCACGAACTTTTCAAATGACCTTCGTATATGTCTGACTCATTCTTGCTCTAATTTTGTTTTTGTTTTTTGTTGAGCCATTTCCCATTATTTGGTAGCATGAAATACTGGAACAGCAGCAAGAAGCTTACCACAAATGAGAGAAGAAATTCGGACGAACAGCTAATAAAATATTGGGTAATGGGAATATTTTTCTATGACAAATCATAACTTATTAGCCAAAGTAAAACCTCTTAAAGTCACACAAGTTGTTTTTTAAAAGCATGAAGCTATGATAGAGGCTATGCCTGGTAATAAAGTTTAGATGAAGTTCTCAGGTTGATTAGATGCGTTGCTGATGTGGTACGTAGTTCTCAACACTGTTCACACCAGGAAATATAGGAAAACTAATATTTTTAGTAGCTCCTACTGGACGATTGTGGCGAATTTTAAAAGCCAAACTTGTGGAGATTATTGCGATGCATTATCCGTCATTGTATATACGGATGGGTCTCTAGTGAGAGAGCTGAAATCTTCGACACAGTTTCAACTATCAACTTCTCTATGGTAATAATATTACTGTCTTTGATGTAGTTGTGTGTAATAGACATGGCGATCTGCGGCTGTTGGTATTACAAAGGCCATAAAAGGAAGGTCGCGAATTCTTCAGCTGGATATTCAAGCAGCTAATAAGGCCTGATCGGGTATATAGGTAAACTCGAAGATGAGACTAAGGAAGCTTGGCGAGTGCAATGCCGTTACACTTTTACGGGGGCCAATACATACATATCGCACCCTAAATACAAAAGAGTCACAACTCAAAATGTACTTCTGCTCAAATATGAACGAGACGTTATCAATAAAACGGTCCGCGGATGACATATGGCAAAAATACATTTTTTGTTTTTTGGTAGGACTGTTATAAGCTTACATGGCAAATTTCAGCGTGATATGTCACATAGTTTGTTTTCTGTGCTACTGTAAACAAGTCAAGCTCGAGTGTGGAAAATTTTGAGTTGTGACCCTTTTGTATTTAGGGTGCGATATGTCAAGGGCTACGCACTTGTTAATTTTGGAGGAGCAATTAATTGGCCCTCAATTGGCACTCCAACACACAAAGCTGTAGTCAGCCGACTTTTGCCTCGGAAACAATAAAAATACTTACATAGTCTCAGCTTCAGCCGACAGTTTAAAATGCTCCTTGACGTCACAAACAGCAATGGGAATTAATTTCTATTTAATTAGGCGAATGTATTTTGAGATCTGTATTTGGCCGAAATAGTCTAGTGAAACTATACGTCGGCATAATTAAAGTAAGATATTTGGGCTTATGTGAATTGCGCCTAGGAGAAGACGAGAAAGCTTCTCATTACAAATGGGAGTGCCCAACTTTCGGTGGAATAAGATTCTTCTGCTTCAGAAAGATGATTGCATCGCAAGATGATGCGAGTCCCATGTAGCTTAGCCTAGAGGATTTTATTCGTTTTACCAAAGCCACGCGCCGCCTGGTTGAGATTCATAAGCTATGGAGTGATTGGAAAGAGTGGTTGGTCAGCGTTGATGAGCCATGGGTCAATCTTGGCTGCTTGCTTCACAAGAGGAACACATTTTGAGTGGCGTACAATGAACAAGCATCTAAATGCCAATCCCTATTTTTCCTCGCAAAATTGATGATTCTTTTATCCTTTTCATGTGAATGAAGCCGCACTCATCCAAAAACTAGCGCCATTGCTTTATGGCCAATTAAGCCGCTTTGCCCCGCTTTGGCTACGATTCATTATGAGACTTCCACTCTCTCGACTATTCCTTGGCATCTGGTGTTTTGTGATGAGAAACTGTTGAGGTTGAGCATCGTCATACACTCCTTTGAAGTTGTCAAACGATTGCCTTGCCTGCAATGACCATTCGAATCAATCAACCCCGCGGTCACTTTGTACAAGTAACTCACCCCAAAAACCAATGTGGGGGATGCAGAATAAATACCAAATGTATGAAGCATCCGAAAAATTTACTGTGCATCTTCTAGAGGTTTAGTGACAAAGAACAATTTTTAAGAAAAGACGACTTTTTTTCTTACTTTCGTTTGAGTATTTCAATTATGGAGCTGCATAATACTGTCCTGTCTTCGTATAGTTATTATTGTAGCCACTTGTATAGATGAAATTTCAATTGCCAGACATTATGCGCCGTTTAACCTTAACGCTATTTGTCTCAGTCAGCCTTTAGAATTCACTTTCCAAAGTATTTACCTGCAACTTGCAATTGCATTGTGAATTCATCATCCGTTATGACCATAACAACTCAGATCTCTTCTCACTCTTCTCTTTAATGTCGTTAGTTGACTTGACAGTGGGATTGTTGTTGCACTTGTCATCACTATTGATTTATGTAATAACAAAAACAACAACAGCATAGTCATTATTTGCAATTGCAGTGAGACGTAAAATTGTGTGGTTGAAAACTTCAAAAACAAAAATAAAAACAAACAAAGAATGCTGCAAAGTATAAAATACAGAAGGGGAACAAAGTAGAAAAGTAAATAAAACGAATTTGCAGTGCCGTAAAGTGGCGCAGTTTTGTCTATTGGTTAGTAGTTTACCAATGTTTGTGAATAATTTTCTGCTGCTTCAAAGCAACGGAGGTTTGGTTTAGTGGGCTATTTTATGAACTTGTGCTGAAAAACGAAAGTGCTTGCAAAGAGTGGAATTGATTCTTTATCTTTGTTTTATTGCGGCCAATTCACACCTGCTTGCGTGCCCCAAATGCTATGCAATAACAAAATAGTATTTCAATTTGTATGGCAAAAAGTTGAGGATTTTGTTTTCGAAAGGAAATATCGTTAAATATAAATCTTCTGATACACTAACAAACTCGAATGAGTGATTCATAATACGAATGTGAGGATATCAACTTTTGAGACATATTTGTAATGAAAGAACTGTATTCAAAAAAAGTGGATAATCAGTGAGATAAAAAAAAATAATAATTAGCGCGCTCACTTCTGATAGCTGTTTGGCCGAGCTTATCCTCCCACATGTAACGTGCGCCTTGACGTTGGTCCTCAAATGGAGGGACCTAAAAGGTTTTTTATGAGGTGCTTTTTCATGGCAGAAACTCACTTGGAGATTTGTCATTGCCTGCCGAGGGGCGACCGCTATTAGAAAAAACGTTTTCTATTATCTGACGAATATTACTTTGAATCTGATAAGATGGAAGGTGACGGCATTACTTCGTCAAGTGGAAGTGTAATCCGGAATTCGATGATGTGCAATGACTAAGATAATGTCTTGCGTCTCATCTTGTGTCCAACTATTGGATCAAAAACAATGTTAATACCATTTCCAATGCTTCATAATCAACTGGTATGGCCCTAGGCCAATTCGATTCGTCTCCTGGATTATTCGAGAATAGAAGAAGGAAACCTGAAGCAACTATGAGGGTAACACTGGAAACGAGCTGCAAAAAGTAACATTCCTTTGGATGCATTTAATGAGTATTAAAAAGGCCGCGTTCAAACAGGTAAACATTTGTTGCTTCAACCTGTTCCTTGTGATACTCGTGCTCTGATAACGCCCTTTGTGTTCTCGTTCGTCTCAATGTTGTTGTTGAATGTAAATTTCAATATAACAGTTGCAAGGCATATGAATACGAAGGGAACATCAAGAAGGAATTCGGAGAGCTGAAGCAGCACAAGTGTCTCTGTATAAACGCGGTCTTATGAAACTTTGCCTGATGCCAGAAGAAAGATTTAGTAGTTTTGGAATTTGTGAGTTATACCAGTTTTATATACTAGTCGTGAATTTTCGATAACTTTGTTGTTGCTTTCACCTGCAAATTTTTCGTCAAGTGGGAAGAGTCCAAACATATCGAACAAAGAAGTAGCCAATTGAAGGTGCCCTCTATCTCAAGTTTCGATTCATCGAAAAGTTTTTTGAAGCGATTGACGTGATAGGGGACGTCACAGAAGTCGAATAAAAAATTGGCCTATCCAAAGTTTTTTGTTTTTTTTTTCTTAATTTTCTTAATAATTTAACCATTTTCCTGTTATTGACAAATTCGGGATAATATTCGGAAAAAATATGGGCATCATCTTTGAGTAGATACACTGTGTTTGGATTTTCCACTCTTTTTAGGTCCTGGTAGTTTATTTTACTTAATTGTAGCCTTTTAAGGGGTTAGGGGTAGTCAGAGGCCCGAAAAAATGATGATTTTCACGAATTTTTTTTTGCTACTTAATTAATTTATTTAACAAAAATAAAAACATAGCATAAAAACATCATGTTTTAACTTGACTTCACCAAAATTTCAAAAAAAAAAAATTAATAATTGCAAAAGTTATCGCTGTTTGTGTGAAGCCCGTTTCTCCAGAAGTCCCTTGCGGTGAACATCACAAGTCCTTGCAGATTCATCTAAAACCAATCGGATAAGAAAAATTAGTTTTATTAATAGATAATCTTGTGCCTGATCGAAGCTTTTTTTTTTTTTTCAAAATGAACAAAATGGCGGCCTCAGAAAATTTTTTCCAGATTTTAGAGCAAAAAACCAACAGTTAATTGTTAAAAAAAAATCGAAATTTTTGAAAAAAAAAAAAAATCCTTCGATCAGGCACAAGTTTTTTATGTTTTTCAAAAGCTGTATAAATTTTATTGAAATCTACGTAGCGGTTTTTAAGTTACAGTGTTCACCAGTTTGAAAAACATAGTTTTGAGAAAAACGCATTTAAAGTTTTGCTATCGGCTCCGGAGCGGCCGAGCGCCCTTTGTTAATTGTTGAATAACTTGAAAAGTATTTGTCGGATTCACTTCAAATTTTTACACAATATTTTTAAAACATTATACTTTAAGAAAATGCAAAAAAAAAATCAATTTTTTGAAAATTCTGACTACCCCTAACCCCTTAAATCCAATGGCGTACCCGTTTTGTAACATTTTCTTCAGTTTTCAATGTAATAAGAAAATTTCTCTCTGGTGCTGTGAACTCATTTAGTCTTACGTCATAAATTTCGAAATGAAAAACAGCATCAACCACAATATCCGTTAAATGCCGATTATGAATTCTCTGGCACTTATGATTTCATTTTTCAGCACTGGAATCAACTTGAACTTATTGGTAAAGTGCACACTTTTTACGTATCCCCAGAGAAAGACGCCCAATAGTGGTCAAACCGTAATATCTCAGCTTCCATTTGACCTCGTTGTTTCGTGAGATACTGCGTCGTGGGAACTTCGTTCACAATAGCTTCATTGTTTCATGGGTTGTGTAGCAAGAAGCACCGTCCTGTTGAAACCACATATTGTTTGAGTCCATGTCATCTAACTCAGACCCCATAAAACGTTTATTTACATATCATAACTTTTACCAACATTTTTATAGTGGTCGAGGAATTACAGTCCGATGTCTCCGTGAGCCCAAAGCCACACAAAACTGTTACTCGTTGTGGGTGGCAATGCCACGTGAGTTTTCAATTCCTTTAGTGCTGCAGATTTGCTGGTTAACGTATCTGTTTTAGTTGAAAATGGAAATCACGTAAAGCGCGAAATGCACTTCTTGCAAAACGAGCGTTACCATAAAACGTTTGGCTTACTTTACGCGCTGTTCAACTGAGTGTTACACCCTGACTAAGATTGCCAAAGTCTATAGGATAAATTGTATCAAATAAATTTTATTTTAAATATTAACGTATCACAAATAATTGTCAAAAATCTGCAATACCTTGGACAATTTGGGATATTTAATTTTTCTTAGTGTTTTCGTTTGTCGCGTATTAAAAATATTAGTATGGGGAAAAGAAACCCTTAATTTTTGAGTAAAATTTAAAACATTATTTAAGATGTTTTGGATTATCCGATTTAGACCAAATATGCACCGTTTTGTTGCATAATTTGTGTCCACTTTATAGGTCATATAGGCCATACGGAAGCAAGTCATAATAAATCATTCCTTTCAAGTCACATCAAATACACAGGAGAATATTTCTGGTCGTTAGTCTTGGTTTGGACGTCATTTCAGCCGTGTCAGCTGTCGTATTGTCGTATGTGACCCATTGCTCATCCTCAGTCGCCATCCGTTTAAGAAATGGGTCCATTTCATTCCGTTTGACCAGGGCTGGTGGGATGGCTGGCTGGGATGGATTTCGATCGATCATGTTTTTTGGTGTTAATTGGTGTGGCATCCAAACATCGAGCTTCTTTTTGAATTGAACTTTGCGCAAATGGCTTAAAACTGTTTTATGAGCGATCTTTAGCTTCTACGCGATGTTACGGCTACCAACATGCCGGTCAACTCCGATTAGTTCTGACATTATCGACGTTTTTGACGACGGATTTGCCCGTGCGAGGTGCATCTTTAACATAAAAAATGCTTGAATGGAAGCGACGAAACCAAAATTGCACATAATTTACTATTACAGTATCGGCATCATAAACAACATTCCCAATTTCAGCGGCCCGGCTTGCATTTTCGGCTTTAGCAAAGAAAAACTGTATAGTGTACCGAAATGCCACTTTGTCGATTTCTGTAACTCACAACTGAATGGAAGAAACAAAAAACAGCAAACTGTGTTTTTAAGTGTGAAATGTCACCTTGACAATGAGCAGATACTTTAAATTGTTTGATCGATACTTTACGCGATATCGATCGCTACAGCCATCTACCGATGTTTAATAATGGATTTCTTCTTGATTCTCCCAAATTATCTCAAAATACCAAAAACAAAATCATTGATCCCTTCAACAGCAACTGCCACTTTCTAATGTCTTGGATTATTCGTGTGTATGCATCACTTAAAGCTAAGAACTGATTAAAATGGGAATATTTGAAGTCAATCAAATCTCAATCTATCACCCTTCTCCCTAATCTCCAAAGTATTCCCATTGAAGTAATTTCGTCTAAAACTAGTGGTTAATTAATTTTTTATAAGAAATATTTAATTTTCAATTTCCCTTCCGCATGCCTTTGATTTACTGTTACGTACGTATTACGTATATACTTAGGCATTTCCGTCACTCAGCTCATCCAACCGTAGAGTTCAAAGTTGAAATTTTATATTTATACTAGCAAATCCGGCCCGCTTCGCTGGGCAAAGACATGGTGGGTCCACGTTTTGGCATATATTTCGAGACCCTAGTCATCAATAGGTATGAAAATTACCCCACATTAAAGCACTTATCGACATCTTTCATTTGATGCCCATATTGCACATCCACAACCAAAGGTTACCCGGGCCCACGTTTTCACCTATATCTCGAGACCCCAGTCACGGAGCGGCATGAGAAATACTCTGTACTAAAGCATTCACCAACAGCTTTCAATTGATATCCATATTGTACAAACACATTCTAGGGTCCACGTGTTGGTCTCTATCTCGGGACCCTAGTCACGGAGCGGCACGAAAAATACTCTGAACTAAAGCATTCACCAACAGCTTCCATTTGATACCCATATTGTACAAACACATTCTAGGGTCCACGTGTTGGTCTCTATCTCGGGACCCTAGTCACGGAGCGGCATGAAAAATACTCTGAACTAAAGCATTCACCAACAGCTTCCATTTGGTACCCATATTGTACAAACACATTCTAGGGTCCACGTGTTGGTCTCTATCTCGGGACCCTAGTCACGGAGCCGCATGAAAAATACTCTGAACTAAAGCATTCCCCAACAGCTTCCATTTGATACCCATATTGTATATACACATCCGAAGGTTACCCGGGCCCACATTTTGACCTATATCTCGAGACCCCAGTCACGGAGCGGCATGAGAAATACTCTGTACTAAAGCATTCACCAGCAGCTTCCAATTGATATCCATATTGTACAAACACATTCTAGGGTCCACGTGTTGGTCTCTATCTCGGGACCCTAGTCACGGAGCGGCATGAAAAATACTCTGAACTAAAGCATTCACCAACAGCTTCCATTTGATACCCATATTGTATATACACATCCGAAGGTTACCCGGGCCCACGTTTTGACCTATATCTCGAGACCCCAGTCTCGGAGCGGCATGAAAAATACTCTGTACTAAAGCATTCACCAACAGCTTCAATTTGACATTCATATTGTACAAACACATTCTAGGGTCCACGTTTTGGTCTCTATTTCGAGACCCTAGTCACGGAGCGGCATGAAAAATACTCTGAACTAAAGCATTCACCAACAGCTTTCATTTGATACCCATATTGTATATACACATCCGAAGGTTACCCGGGCCCACATTTTGACCTATATCTCGAGAATCTAAACCATTCTCTAATCCCATTGAACACACACAAAAAATTTCATCAAAATCGGTTCAGTCGTTTAGGAGGAGTTCAGTGACAAACACACGAACATAAGAAATATATATATAAAGATGTGCGAGGACTGGCACATTATTGCCAGGTACAAACACAAGCAAAACCGAAAGCGTTTTTTTGGTTTTTGGTTAACTAAACCACTAATTCCTGTTCGATACCTCGCAGCGAGGGCAGGCGTTGCAAAAGCCTATTTTGATTGGTAGCATTAAGCGGAATTCCATGGTTGGATTTGAGTTAAATTGTGCATTGCCAACGGCAACGCCTCGCTTGTCAACCACAACCACAAATACTTAGTTACAGAAGCAAGCGATGTATTAAAATTGCAAAAGTTCATTTCCACAGTTCACTCGTACCTGCTTTTTGAAGGGAATTGATTGCTTTGGTGCGGATTTATAATTAAATTTTTTACTCCAGGCTTCTTCTGCTCTTCATACAATAAACCCTGAAGCAATGCTTGTAAATTTGTTCAATAGATAAAGTAGTTAAAAATCAGTTGTATATTTAATTTTAGAACTATAAAATTCATTTGAAGCCAAAGCGATTAGGTTTTTTGTGTCAATAAATGGCTTATGGCTGGCAGTAGAAACGCTTTTCACTTAGTTAATCCTTGAAATGCATTCGAGTTTGTCTACTTGTGTTGAACGTTTCGAAGACGAGACTTTTCGCTGCTGCTTCAGGCATTCTTGGTAAATACTTTCAACTTTTCTGTAGATATTCCGTATAGATTTTTGAAACGTAGGTAAAAGATTATATAAAGTGGCGCAAAATTAATTACCCAAGTTAGCAAAAAAAATCTAAATGATTTTGAGTGCGGGAAATCTTCATTTTAACCTTTATGCGTTGCATGGCTTTCCTGGAGGCGGCAAATGGCTGTGGCCAATTTCCAGTGCATGCAGACAATGAAATTATCATTAAAGAAAACAACATCCATAATATAAGTAGTACCTTCGTTGATGATTACTTTAATTGTTTATCTTCCGCTTAGCTAGGTGTACACATCAAAGCTACGAGGGTTAGTAAGATTGCTTTTTAATCCCAAAGCGAAAGAATGGGACATGATGGGCTGCGAAAGGGTTCAAGTGATCAGTCTATAACGCTGCGAAGTGGCAAAAATATGACATCTTATCGACTGATCTTTGTTTTTATTTATAGTATCATTGATAGCTATTGCCAGGAAGCTTTTGGGATATTTGGGAAAACTTTAGAGAAGTTTCTAGAGCTCTTTACTTCTGTGCTGCGTAATTTCAAAGTATGCTTCTCTTTCACTCATATTTAGGAATATTTTTACTAGGTTGTACACTATATGAATCTATTCTTTTTTCTATCCCGTTTTGACGGATAATTTTTTTGGGCTGTGGTGATACCCTATGATCAAAAAGTACCAGGAAGGTGGTGTTGACTGTTTTCTTCAATTGCCAAGGCGTAGTACACCATGAGTACCTTCCACCGGACCAGACAGTCAATAAAGAATATTATTTATCTGTTTTGAAGCGTTTCAGAGATGCTGTACGTCGCAAATGGCAGGAAATGTAGACAAACAATTTTTGGATTTTCAAATAGTGCTGGATTATTTGACCAAACACCAAGAAAATACCATCGTGTAAGCACCGTATTCACTTGATATGGGCCCGTGCGACTTCTTTTTGTTTCCCAAGTTAAAGTTACCACTTCGTGGAAGGAGATTTCAGTCGATAGAGGAGATCAAAGAGAAGGCGACGAAAGAGCTGAAGGCCACCCTTCGTCGGCCTACCAGGGGTGCATGGAGGACTGGGTTAAACGTTGGCACATGTGTGTTGCTTCAGACGGGTCACATTTTGAGGGAGATAAAATAAATTTGCCTGAAATTTAACTCTGCTTTGTTTTTTTTGAACATTCCCGGTACTTTCTGATCATAGGGTATACTAAAATAAATAAATAATTGGCCCGTTTTGGGAGTTTGGATGAGCTCCTCCTCCTATTTGTAGGTGGGAGGATAGAGGGAGAACAGTTTTTAGCCGACTCCGAATCGGAATCTATCTGCTCCCCTTTGGTGGTGACTGAATTAGCTGAGAAATCCCTATTTGCAAAGATTGAGTGTTTGGTGTTGTTAGTGGCATGATGTCATCAGCGGAACTTATTTATTTCGAAATAAGAAAGGAGATGCAGTTATTTTCAGTGGTCTTCGGTATAGAGCGATGCTTTCATTTGCCAGAGCTCGGTACTATATATATATATTTTCGAGCTGTGGTTCCAACAATTCGGCACTGTATGCCATAAAAGAGACGATGCGTTTGAAGTTGTTAAGGGGACATTTTACAACTGACTAAAATTTGCGACGCTCCTTTAGGAATGAGGCCACAATTATTGAACCAAGTCATTAAACATTAGTCCAACCGTTTAAAGCAAGGTCAGCCAAGCCGAGGAGGCCATTTGAATGATGTGTTATGCCGAACAAAATGTCATGAATGTGCCTTTAGCTAGTTATTCTGGTGGTAGAGAGGTTCATTGATTTTATTGATAAAATATTACAATCTGAATTCAAGGACCTGTCTAAGTGAGTAGAAAGAAATAGTCTGGGTTAAGCACACCAAAACAGAGCAGAACCAATAAGACGCTGCTGTTTCAGAGCTCCATCACTTAAAGTTATAAATCTAAAACTGCCAAAAGAGGTGCATTTTCTGACAGTTTATCACGTTTCAAAATTTTCCTATGAAGATAAAGTTGAAGAATAAAAGAAAGAGCTCGTCCAATACAAATACTAGTGTAAACTCCAAATCTCATATTTTTCACTTGTAAAACGTTCAACACTTCTATATGAGACGGGATCAGTCTGCTGGATGCCTCAGGCATCTTTGGAGGCACTCTTGAATATTGAAGCTATAGGCTTTTATGTATTTGAAAAGCTCCATAATTAAGAATGCTCTTTGATTGATGCCATCTAACAAGTTGGAATGACGGATAGAAGAAGTGCCTGCGTCTTAAACATAACAGATTTGCTAATAGTAACTGTGATTATCAGACCATAGCAATCAACTTTGTCAAGTGACTAAGAATCGGATATTATTTTTAACGCTGAAGAGATTTCAGCCTTCAGCCTAAAGAGATTTCAGCCCACTTGTCTAGCGGTGGCCTGCTATATTTTTAGTGCCTTCAGAAAATTTACATAATTTAAAATACCACAACCAATCGCAGACGTATCGGCTTCGTACACCCTCTCGTAGAAGCCAGCGAAACTTGCTCGAGCTTCTCTACAGAATGATGCTGTTCTGAAAATGTCGCAGCCTACAGTTTTAAGCCTAAGTTAAAGTTGTGTGCCCTAAATGGGCTTCGCATTCAGTAGCCTAAATGTATGGAATATTTTCAAAAATTTTTTCAATTTTCATTTTAATTAAATTTTCTGAAAATAATTATTTTAGAATTCCTTAAATTATAGTATTTTATTGTTTCTTCAATTATTTTAAATGATTATTGCTTTCGCTAATTACAAAAGTTATCACTCAGCTATGGTTTCTACATTGCAGCTGCCTACTTTGTACCGCCAATTATTACGCGCATTGATATTAGTTTTCCACAAACAATGCGAAGCAGCTTGCTAATACTTTCCACGCAATCACTCTTAAATTAACAATAGAATAATTAAAATTAATGAAGCGGAAATGGAAGGGGCAGCGGTATATGAGCAGAACTATACATTTCCACATACAGGTACATGCATATAAAAGTAAATAAAAAGGAGCAAATTAGTAGGTTCGAATTTATAAATGCACGCAATCAAAATATTTATTATTATATTTATTATTTATATGTCGCTTTCCAGTTTGATTTGAGAAGTTACAGTTTTTATTTGAACGTGGCTTTAAAGTTACATGGCCCTCCTTCTGTTATTACTCCACTTGAAATATTGATAGTGGCATACGGTGAGAGTTAGGTTAGGTAAAGTTAGGTTGCCCTGGCTGGCTGAAAGCCATCACATATATCTATTGATCCTTAGTGTTACCAGATGGAGCTAGACCCTTACGATTCTTTGTAGTAGAAATCTTGTAATACGTCTGCGTCTTTTGCGAATCTAAGTAAACTATTTCCGAGAGGTACTCTAACTTCTCATATTGTAAAGCTCCTAAGCATTTTAATATGGTTCTAGCTAATGCAGGGCAGGAACATAGGAGGTGTTCTAGCATTCTAGCCGCTAGCAAATTGTGGCCTGTCAGCATACCTACAATAGTTCTGCTTTCTTTTCTAGACAGAGCTAGTACGAATCGGCCGTATTTATCTGCACTCTGTGTACACATGATTTTCGCGGTTCTGCAAGTGGCTAGATTATTCCACCTCCTGTCTATCCGTATTTTCATGTCCGCAGCGATGTCTTTGTATACCGTATTTAAAGGTTTCAGTAAGTCGTTTTCTTGTACGAATTGTCTGCAAACAGCGCTTTTGACACTCTCATCTACAATTTCGTTTCCTGCAATGTCCTTATGTTGGGGTACCCAATAGATATGCAACCGTCTGTCTGCGCCTAATCTCTCTATGGCTTCCCTGCTTCTTAGAACATTTTTAGATGAAATTTCGTATGAGTTTATTGCTTTTATCGCAGCTTGGCTGTCAGCGTATATATTTATTTTGGAGTTGCTTGATGTCTTTGCGAATGCTATTTCCGCAGCCTTACCTACAGCAAAGACTTCTGCTTGAAAGATACTGCAGTGGTCAGGAAGCTTAAATGACTGTCTGATGCCTAGCTCTGAGCAGTAGATCACTGCCCCTACTCCGTCCAACATTTTCGAACCATCAGTAAATATATTAAGAGTGAGAGTACTCTGAGTCAAAAAATGTGTCAAGTTAAGTGGTACAAGCTTTTCTCAGAAGGTCGAGAAGATGTGAATGACGACGCTCGCTCTGAATGCCCCAGCACATCAGCCGATGCAATTGTTGAGAAAGTGAAGAAAATTGTTTTGGAGAATCGTCGAATCATAATTAGAGAAGTTGCTGAGGATGTCGGCATATCGGTTGGCTTATGCCATGCAATCTTTCCGGTAATCTCATTTTTCGTAAACAATCTGCTGTCATGATTCCGGTTACGTCAGCCGATCAGCTGATTATTTCCCATTTGCTGAGAGCCGGTTAACGGTCTGATGTTGGCCACACCTTCTGAACTTTTTTCACCTTGCTAGCACTTCCTATTGTGCTATACCGCCAATCAGGAATCGATTATACTTAAAGTAATAGAATAGAAATTACCCCAGTTTGAAAAGTATCGATACTCGATATCGAAAAGTGCTCAAAAGTGTTAAAGAGCGATAAGGATATTTACTCTGCTGATCAGTATTAAATATTAAGTGGCGCAAGACTAGTCACCCAATCTTGTTTTTAAATAACTTTTTTACTAAAGAAAAAATGATTTTGATTGATGGACATTTTTGTTTCGACCGTTGTGCGTTCCATTGTGTCAAATATGATTGTCGCACGACGTGTTTTGCAAAAATTATAAATCTTCTGATGGGGTATAATTGGCGTTTACACCCTTTGCCAGGTTTGAAAATAAACCATGAAAATACTAAGGCGATGCTGATTCGGTCTACACATAATGGTTCGTTCTCTTTGAATAATGATCAAACTAAAGATGATGATAAGTTAGACGCTACCGTCGCACAACTTCATTCCATATGGTCATCGGGTGTCTTCAGCGTACACACAAAACTCTGAATTTTTAAGTCAAATGTATTATCGGTGCTCGGCGGCCGCCGTAGCCGAATGGGTTGGTGCGTGACTACCATTCGCAATTCACGGAGAGAATCTCGGTGAAACACCAGAAAACTAGCTTGCAAATATCGGGATTGTGAACAGTAATCAAAACTGCGTAAACAGATGTATGCGCAGGACATTGAAGATATAGTGGCCCAATACCATAAGCAATGACGAACTATACGAGAGGTGGAAAATTCAAACAATAGCTAACTTGATAAAGCTAAGAAAGTGAGGCTGGATTGGCTTTACGCTTCACAAAGACGCAAGTGAAATTTGTCGCCACGACCTGGCGCAAGGTGCCCGCAAGGTTGGTCGCCCGAAAATGTCAAGGAGGCGAACGGTTCAGAAGGAAGTCGAAGAGTCTGGAAAGACATGGTTAAGAACAGAACAAGATTGAGATGTTTTATCGAGGCCTTATGCTCCAATGGGAGAAACAGGAACAGATGATGATGATGACACCCTTTTTATTAAGTGTCTGGCCGATGTCTTCCACCTATTTGTGGTGTGCGTCTTGATGTTTTTTACAAATGGAAATTGGGACAAACTGCAAATAGTCCTTATGAGGATCTTTTCTATGGCAGAAACACAATCGGAGGCTAGCCATTGCTTGGTGAGGGACGACCGATATTAAAAGATAAATACTTTGCCTTTCATTTGAAGACTTTGGCGTCATTCCAAACCAGCTATTTAAAAACAAAAAAATGTTTGAAAATAAAGAGTCTGATAGTTTTAAAGTGCTCGATTCCTATGTGTACGCGATTCTTCCTACTCATTATTTGCACACTCTTTGTACCCAGATTGGTGCAAATGCAGTTCTTCTTTAGTACATATTCGTGAGTTTTATCTTTATGTTCAATATTAATTGCTTAACTGAAGGCAATGAAGCGTGCAGCCCAGGTAACTACAAAGTCAAACTTATTGTTCCCTAGTAGTGAAGTACGTGAACGAGTTCAGCTCGCAAAACTTTCTTACACCTTTTACGAGGTGTAGCATCTTAGTGCTCTTCTAGGTAAATACTTCATTTCCATTTTTAAATCACAACTTCACTTGTCAACGTCAAGCTCATAAAAACTGACTATGTAAGTTTATACCGTTATATTACGGGTATTTTTATTTTTAGTAAAATGACTGCATTATTTTGCAACAGCGTCAAGTAAGAGTTGGTGATAAATGTTCGCAAAAATCTTCATCTAGCACGACTTATCATCGTTCGACACTTTTATTTATACTCGTATTCACACACACACATAAACCCACACAAAATGCATATACCTTATAATGCTCAACAAAGGATGCCCATGTCAGAAACGCTGAGTTCTGATAAGATAAAAATGCTATCCCATCGATTTTTTATGTCGTGATTACAGGCAAATAAATAGTAAACGAGCTAAAGTTATATTTACAAGCGCATAGTAAAATTTGTATTTTAGGGATAATAAAATGTGAAAATTTCGCGTAAAGCATTCCAGCATAAAAAATGGAAAATGGAAATTGAAAGCTGACGTTGGAGCGATTTGGGAGTGATTTGGGAGCATGTGCGAAGCAAAATGGCGCAGCACGTCAGAAGAGCCAATTACTTGCGCATGATTTATAGCGAATCGTCGATTTTTTGGCGTTAAACGCAAATATTTCTCGACACCACTAAAAAAACACATTTTTCAAAATTCATGTGAGAATTTTAGTTTCGCTGACGATTGCAGAAGCATCACAGTAAAAGTAAAATTTGCGCGCTTCCACATTAATGGCCACTGAGAAAGAGGATTTTGCAGAATTATTTACGTGATATACGCACATACTTACACATACATATCCACATGGATTTATTTCAATACAAATGCACGGACGTGATTGCTTATGATATGTGCGCACAACCGGTGTACGATAAATAAGAGCGCTGATCTTTCTACATATATTGGTTGTGAACGAGGACAGAATATATGCAAGTATGTTTCTATCCAAAGGACAGCTAAACTACTTAAATTACAGTGGGAAGAAATGAAAAGACACTAACTTTTTTTAAGTTGACTTCATGTGCTTTTTGCTTAACCCAGAGTCAATTCACTATGGTGCAGGTAAGATTCCAACTTAATATATTTTAGCAGTGTCAAATTCCTTCCTACAAAGTGAACAAACGAGGTGCATGCTCCATAATTTTTTTGAGTTATTTAAATAAAAATTAAAATTTGTTTACCTTTAATTTGTAAATGATTTCGAAATGTACTGTTTGGCAATCAGCTGACACGATTCTACGGAAACTATCTAAAATTCTACGATACTACGGCACGGAACGATGGTGAAAGTTCATTTACATGGTGCTCTCATTAGTTGCGTCATGTCATCTGATACGGGCGTGAGTTTACGTTGGTGAGTGTGAGCACCATTAAACAATTCATTTAGTATCATTTTGAAGTATTTTTTTATGGAAGAAAAATCCAGACCAATATAGTTTGAAAGTGAATTAAATTCTCTCAAAGTTTCAGAAATCGGAGCATTAGAAGCATAATTAGTTCTGACCATCCCTAACAGAAAATATCATGATTTCGTAAGCTTCGCTGAGGAATATTGAAATTAATTTTCTCGAGTAACGATGTGGAGTCAATTCAAAACGAATGTGTGGCAGGGAATAGTCCTTCTAATATTTAATTATTTAAGATCAATGAGCAATTACTGATTTTTGTAGGATGCAATTGGATCAATACAAGGCAAAGAGCGCAAATCGTCTTTGTGATCATGTTCAAGCCTGCTTATATGACAAGCTTAATATGGTCTCCAAATAAAGACGGGATATTCAAGCTTCGAAAGTACAAGAGAGGGATATACTTATAAATGCTTTAGAGTATATGGATAAACAAAGTCTGAGCCAAAACGTCGAAGAAATATTGAATTGAAAATTATGGCTGAAGAAAGTTTTTAAAGTGACTGATTTTCCAGTTTTGAACTCGGAAGTTACACGAGTACAGAGTTACAGAGTAATATTTGAACCATGGAATATATCGTTGATTCTTAATAGATAATTTTCGATGACTTTTCGACACATATGAGACTGCATCATCAATAACTTCTTAAATGTTGTCCTTAAAATGTTGGAAAATTGTTGCATATGGTAAATACGATCTTTTGCGCAGCTTAGTGGAGAAGTCTTACAGATGTAAAGCACATGATCTTGATTGCCTACTGACGTCACTAAAAGGCGAGAGAGCCTTAAAATTTTTGGAGTTTGCGATGAAAAAATTTTTAGAGGTGTACTCTTTAACAGCCCGTGTGTGGACGAGTGTGTGAATATATGTGAAATGATCGTGCAGAATTTGCACGTCCCAAGTGGCGTGGCAGCCGAGGTTCCCCTCACAGTTTTCCTTTTCCCCATAGCTAAAGAGCAAGCCTTGTAAATCTAGCATCCTTTGCTATGTATTCCATGGTCATCACGCTACAATATCTCAAAAAACATTATCTGTATACACGTATAGGCTCAAGTTAAAAATGCAAATTTGCCGCAAGGGGGCGTACGAATTTGAACGGACTAATTTATGTATTTCTTCATTTTACTTTTCTTCCTAAAATTTCCAGTGGCAAACTGTTTTTGGGGGAATGTATATTAACTCGCTAGTTCTTTAGAAATAATTCTTGTCCTCGTTTTGGCAAACCGCAGGACTTCCGTTTTCCATTCCATTAAATGTGATTTGGCTTATTGGGTAAAACCTTTTATAATACTTCCAAATGATCTTTTTACGAAGTATTCTAGAATTCTTTTTTCATGAAATGTGGAGTGATTTAATAGAGTTTCAAAGCTTACCTAAAAGCGTTGCTACATAAATTGTGTAATAAAATACAAAGAAATGCAAGCAATTAGAAAACAAATGTAAACTGTGACCAAGAATGCATTTGAGCACAAATTTTCGATTGAGCGGCTTAGAAAGCTTAGTTAGCAAGACTATAAAGGGCGACATGTTTACAGGCCTTTTATAGGAAAATGCATGAGAAGTAGTTGTTGGAGAAATCCTTTGGCAAATGCTAACTGGGGTGTGTTCTTCGCACCTTAAAAGGGCTTCACAATGACACATTAAGTGCGCTGTTGTTTCCTGTTCTTCGACACACAACTCTACCGAAAAAATAGGTATATGATTTACAACCTCAATTTAATTTAGGCTTTCGAGATTTCCATCGTGCCATTCACAATGCAAAGAGTTTGAGTAGTGAAAGGCCTAGTAATTACAATCTTTATCGCACACTATTTCTTATTGTTTTAATCACGCTTGAGCGTAAATTAAATTTATTTCAAGCCCGCCATTTAAAGGAAAGGAAACATTGGCAGTTAGCATAAATGCTGTGGGAGAACTTCTGCTAAGCCAAATACAGTAAATACAGGAAAAAGGTAACACTAATAGGCGGCATATAAGTGACAGTGCGTGTCGCGGTTTATAACAGTGTAACACGCACAAAACGACGCTTAATTGAAACTAAAAGCGCACTCGACTAGTCATAGCTAGCGAACTTTTTGCTGCTTGACTTTCATGCGTTAAAATTTCGTTTAGGCCAAATGTACAAGGTGGCGCAAAATTAAACACACTTTCGGAGGATTTATACTTTGTGCAAAAGGCGTCGTACATGAAGCATATTTGCCACTTGTGGACTCGAAAGTTGCAGTATACAAACAGACAAGCATTGGTGTGCGTAAAGGTCAAAATAAAGGCTTACTCAAAAGCAGTTTTTGTTGTTTATTACAAAAGATATTCAAAAACAAACAAAAAAATCGATGACTAATTTTGCGCCACCTTGTATTTTTGCATTACCAGTATATTTGGTTCATTTTCATTCATACATAAATATTATGCCTATATCTTGGCCCGCGTCTGAAACGATGATTGCGATGAATTCTATCTAGACTCGTCAAGGCCGCATGTAGGAGTGCATGCAATTCAAAGTACATTTGCCCGACCTTGTGCAAAAAGTGCTTTTGGTCCCCAAATAAAAAGTGAATACTTCACATGTGCTTATGTCTGCCTATAAACACGCAAATAGCGGACGGATATTAAATGAACATATTAATATTTCGGCTTTATGTACTTTATTTTGTTGTCGCTAACTACAAGTTTTTTCAACAATTTTTACTCTTACCCGCTTGTTTTGTTATATCCTGCAGATAGTAGTAAGCTGTAATTTTTTCAGTTATTCCAAAATTATATTACACATTCAAAACTTGGCTTCGTTCGGTTCTTCCACTATTAATCTACCCCAGGAATATTTTTATTTATTTTAGACAACTTTCTGTTATCAGATGCAAGGATTTATAAGGAAGAACCCCAAGACAATTTCTCAAATTCAGATATATATTACTCATAAAGCCGTACGCTTACAAAAACTCCTTTATTGATGATCTAAGTAAATCATCCATCTCTCCAAGACAAAGGGTTTCCAATAAGAGGTGTTATTTTGGTAAAATATCAATGGTTTCGTTGCTTGTGTGACACGAGCTCCGTCTTGTTCAAAATAAACGTTGTCCAGATCAATACCATCCGATTCCGGCCATAAAAAATCGTTAATCATCTCTCGATAGCGCAATCCATTCACCGTAACTTTTGCTCCAGCTTCATTTTCGAAAAAGTAAGGTCCAATCACTCCGCCGGACCATAAACCACACCAAAGAGTCACACGTTAAGGATAGAGAGGCTTTTGAACAATAACTCTTGGATTTTCTGAGCCCCAGATCCGGCAATTTTGCTTGTTGACGAAGCCACCGAGGTGGAAATGGGCCTGATCACTCAAGATGATTTTCGATGGAATTCCGGATAATTTTCATGCATTTCAACGACCCAGTCAGCAAAGACACGACGTCGTTGATTATCGGCCGGCTTGAGTTCTTGTGTTAAATGGACTTTATAAGCCTTAAGACCCAAACCTTTATGCAAAATACGGTGTAATGACGTCTACGGAATGCCTAATTCCAAAGAACGTCGAGGAATGGACAAACCTGGGTTTTCTTCAACACATTCGGCTACAACAGCAATATTTTCGGCTGTTATTGAGCGACGTACATGGGTTTTATTCTTCACATCACTAACTTGTCCCAACATTTCGAATTTTTTCACCAATTTCTGTATTGCGGTACGACAAGGTGCTTCACGATGACCCAAAAATGTTCGAGTTTTACGAACCGTTTCTGCCAAATTTTCACCATTTTTATAGTGAATTTTAATAATTTCAATGCGTTGTTTAAGCGTGTATCGTTTGCAGCGTCAAAAGTGAAATAGCGAAAATACCGAAATAGCGTCTATTCAAAATAACACCTGATGCTTTCCATTTCAATTCAACCGGGCTATTCGGGTCATGTTCTTCGATTTCGATGTAACTCAAATATGTTGCTCTCTGGTCCAAATAATGAGACACGTATTTTTTTGTTCGCACGAAAAAATTTTTTTTCAAGAGCTATCGGCAATTTAGTTTTTCGGCTCAAAATCGATTTTTTTTAATTATACAAGAAATTTTTTTTTAAATGCCAATAATTTAGTCAAAAATGAACCGATTTTAATAATTCTGGGTTCAAAATGATCGTCATTACTTACACGAGCGACTTCATGTAGAAACAATTGCAAAAAAGTAGTTGAAAATGTTTTATTTAGCAAAAACAAAAAAAATTGAAATTTTTTCGAAATTCAATATTTCAAAAAGTGTATTTTTTTTTTATAACTTTTTCCAAGAGGACACCTCAAACTTCAAGAGGACACCTCAAACTTCAATTGAGCTGAATGTCCAGTAGCTAAAATGAGTTGTTTTTGAGTAATGAATTTTTGAGTAAAAAACCCGTTTCACACTTTTTGGTTTTTGCAAAATAAAAAAATCTCAACTACTTTTTTGCTATTATTTGTACATGAAGTCGCTTGTGCAAGTAATGACGATGATTTTCATTAAAATCGGTTAGGTTTTGACTAAGTTATGAGCAATTAAGAAAACAAAAATTCTTATATAATGAAAAAAAAAATCGATTTTGACCTGAAGAACAAAATTGCCGATAACTCTTGAAAAAAATTTTTTTCGGGCGAACAAAAAAATACGTGTCTCATTATTTTGACCAGAGAGCAACATATTTGAGTTACATCGAAATCGAAGAACATGACCCGAATAGCCCGGTTGAATTGAAATGGAAAGCATCAGCTGTTATTGGAAAACACTTTATACCTATATGCAATTTAGACATATGGTTCAGATTTAGAAGATGCGTAGCTAAAGAAATGTAAAAATTTAAGACCCGCATATGTGTATACATATATATAATTCGCGCGTACACCCTTTTTGGGTGCTTGGCCGAGCTCCTCCTCCTATTTGTGGTGTGCGTCTTGATGTTGTTACTCAAATGGATGGACCTACATTTACGAATTGAGGGTCCTCTGCTTCCAGTCCACTCCGAACGACAGATATTTTTATGACGAGCTTTTTCATGGCAGAAATACACTCGGAGTTTGCCATTGCTTGCCGAGGGGCGACCGCTATAAGAAAAAAAAACTGGTGTTTCACTGAGATTCGAACCTACTTTCTCTCTGAATTCCGAATGGTAGTCACGCACCAACCAATCCGGCCGAATATACTGGAGGAAAGGCAGTTGCATACGTTGATCAAAAATAATAATAGAATACAAGGTTGCTCCTTCCGAATTCGTTGTGTCGGCAGGCTCCAGAATAAGCAGACAAGCGGAAGGGGAATTTCTTGTTTGTGAAGAGGAAGAGTAGGCGAAGGCAACAACCAAACAAATGAAATTGCACACACACACGCATTCTTTCTCCGGCGTCTTCCGCATAAAAAGGCAAAGCACACTGCAATCTCCTCCAACGAATCTCCTTCTGTTTGTTTGTTTTGTATTGGAAAGGAGGCTGACGTCAGACTCGTCAAAATCGTCAAAATCGTGAATAGTAAAATAACTATTTTGGGAAGACGCCACTTGCAGTAGTCAATTCGTTTTGTACGCTGCTGATATTGAAATAGTGATCTCGGGAAAACCCTTTCCAAAATTGGTTGGCCTGCAACAAAGATCTCTAAATAAATTGTCACTTTGGTGTAATAGTCGAGTACTTGGTGTAAATTCGAAGCAAACAGATTGGATACTTTTTAGCAGGAGACATAAGACACCTGTTCTTAAACAAATATTACCACCGGGAAAGGTCCTTACAGTAACGGAAAAAACTAAATATCTCGGTCTTGTGATAGATGGGAAGCTAAATTGGGGACTCATAGTTGCAGAGAATTGGGAACTGTCCGACGGCGAACAATGATGATGGTATAGGTCAAAAGGTCAGATGAAGGTCAAATGGTGGATGGAAATGAGAATAATACATTGGTTCTACACACAGGTGGTTAGGCCAATTCTGTACTATGTTAGGGTAGTGTGGTGTAATGACCTTGACAAGGTTCAAAGACTCGCATCTATTCTCATAACCGGGGCAATGTCAGCCACACCATTGAAAGCATTATATGCGACACGAAACCTCCTTTCAATGGATCAAGTAAGCAAGCAAAATATATTACTAGAAGTGCAGCAATAAGATTGAACACCACGATAAGATCTTAACTAGTATTTCGGAGTTTCCCGGACTGGAGAACTACGCACTCATGTCTAACGGAGATCCCAACGTTTACGACCCTCTTACCGTCAAGTGAAGAGTGGGCACGGGGTGATGTGAGACAGAGTCAGACCATAAACGAATACACAGATAGTTCAAAGTTCGAGGATAGTGCAGACGGAAGTGCATATTCCGGAAATCTGGGGATTTGCTTCTGTTTTCGGCTCCCGACTACTGCAATGTTTTTCAAGCTGAACTGGAGGCGATAGGTCGTGAACCAAATGGCAAAAGTCGTGACACTGGTACTGTCAAATTAAATGAACTAAAATTGAAATGCTTTATCTTTTTGTTTATGAATTTAGCAAAAGAGTTTACAGCAAACGTTGAATGAAAACGTTTGAAACTGATGAAACAAAAAGGATATCTGAGTAACTGATCCTATGTGAAAACGACTTCGGAGCTCAAAAGGACATACGAACGAGATAAAGAACTACTTAAGACTAGAATATTGACATGTTGTTTTACTTAAATCGGTTTAGAAATAACCAGGTTATAATAAAATATCGTTTTGGTGATTTTTAGAAGAAAGGAAAAAATAGTTTTTATATGGTTGTCGAAATCTTCTTAACATAAGCTTCAAATACAGGGGTGGGCTTTCGCAACTTTATTTTCATCCCAGCCTAAGGGTATTCTACCGGTAGGTAGGTAGGTAGGTTAGATGGCAAGAGTACCCCAGGCACACTACAAGAAGCACTTACGTACCGGTTTGATACCATAATGTGGACCACTACCTGTGAAAAGATATAGGAAAGAGAAAACCGTCAACATCTGTTGATGTAGTGGAGGAGAGAAAGGGGATCTAGACTAGAGAATTTCTTTAAACCATCCCCAAAGGGCACGGTAAGGAATCTCAAGCGCCTAGCCACCAGAGCCGGACATTTGCAGAGAAAGTGCCCAACAGTCTCTTTCTCTGCAGGGTTCCCACAGCTTCTGCAATAGGGGTTGTACGGAATTCCAAGCTTCTCCTCATGAGTACCAATCACCCAGTGATCAGTGAAGAGGTCTGTCTTGCGCTTTTATTTAGAAAGAAATTTTGTAGTTTGCCTTTAACAACGGTCAAGAGGGGGACAACTGAAATCGGTTCTATTGACCCTTTCCTGAGTTCCTCCTTACAGGAGTTTACGAGAAGAGAGCTGCAATACGGCGACGACAGCGCCTTGATCACAGCTTGACTATCAGAAAAAATATTAAATATTCTACCGGGATCCCTAACAAAATTTACATTTTTGCCGAACCAGTATTTTTGATACCTTTCTTAACATAACGAGACTAACTCTGTAATATTTTATTGATTTCACACATATTTGCTTACGATAAGCTTCAATACATACCCCTCGTTCACTTCACTTCATGCGAATACTACATTGTTCGAAATTGTGCTCTAAGTCCTCTCTGTGGACTCTTATCGCTTTTTGGCTACTTAGCTACAATTTTCTTGACAATCAATGCGGAGTGTGATAATCTGAGGCACCTGTGTCGCACATACTTTTTCTTGTTAACCCTTTAACTGCTCTGGGATATATAGCCCACCTTCAAAAATAAACATAACCTGCTCAAATCAGAGTTTATTACTTTCCACCTCGGCATTAGTTTTGGAGTCGTTCATGAAGATAATTTCATGTGCAAGCGCAGACTCATTTATAGCGACCAAGCCTGATACTGAGCCTAAGGTAACCGCCGGCATTTTATCCTAAGGATCTTAAAATACGCGAGTGCATAAATCTTTTCTATTAGCAATTTTCGCGCCTCACTCCACGCGAGTACTTAGAGCATTAAGCGCGGGCTTACCTACTTGAAAACAAACAAGCTTACTCTTAAATTTTTTTCTGAGATTTCATTGCTGTTGTGCGTTTGTGCCCGAGTTTCAATGAAATTCCGTGCGACAGTTCGTGCTTAAGGCCGTTTAAGGAAACGTTTTCTCCTGTGTGTGTCAGTAAAAGGAAATCACACCCAAGCCGAGCTAAGGTAATGGCTAAGTGAATTGGGTGCGTGCATGCGTGCGTTGGTTGGTTGAATATTCACCACAAATGGCCAACAGGCTCATTACTATGACGCTGGTTGGTTTTAATTATACCTGCGTTGTTACACACTACCAACAACTGCTCCCACCTACCAGATTTCTACTCAGGCCTCCTCGCCGTATATAGCCTATAACCTACGTAAATTTGTAAATAATAGCAATACAGGAGAAAACTTGTTCGTAACTTGCTTTATAGTGAACGAATAAAATGTTTACGGTACTTTTACGAGTACGCCGCTTACGCCGCACTCTTCCATGGCGACTCGGATCCATGGTCTGTTCGCGCAATTAACTGATACATATCGCCCTTATAATGCAATGAACAGCGGCCGGAAAGGGTAACGTTACCAGTGATTCTGTGGCTGGTTAGAGTCAGCCTCTTTAATTTTCTGAATATTTTTGTTACTTTACTGGCAAGTTGGCATGTAAAAACGACATAAATTATATTAACAATTTATATGCGCAGCAGAATAGGTTGTCACATTTGCCGGTTTATTTGCACATCTTAATATATCATCATAAATTGGATATTAAATACGCGTACGTATATAATGACTACTTCTTTGGGCATATTGTAAGACATAGTAAAAATCTTATTGAATGGGAGCTACGGTTATGAGCAATTGCACTGTACAACACAACAAAATTTTAGGGTTCTGATCATGAATTCTGGTAGAGGATGCAAACAAATATACTTGGATATATGCACACAGTCACTCGCACCTTACTTGATACGGATACAATTTTTCTCAACATAAAATACAAAAAAGTGTCCACTCATTTCATTGTAATGCAAAAAAACCAAACAAGCAGAGAAGTCACGCACCACTTCATGATGGAAAGATTAATGATATGGCGACTATCGTGGTCCCGTTACTTTGCTCTCAGCGAATTTGATAACGAGTTACGTGATTTTAGCACCAGTATGGCCAGATTACCATTTTCGTAACTTGATTTAGAATTTTTTTTTTGTTATTTAGTCTCGGAGTTTTAGTTCTTTCTTCATGACATTTTTCTACCCTGTTCTAATTAAAATGTAATGTTTATAATTTTGTAAAATAAACATTTTTTAATAATTAGTTAAATAATTCACTCAGTTTTATATAGCTTTACTTTTTTTTAACATCTGGTGGCATTGCCCGCGATTGCAGTTGTTGTTGGTGTTCTTCTGCTTTCGGCAGTCAAATCTCTCTCTCGCTACTGCAGTGTTGCCCAGCTTTGGATATAAAAACGCACTAAAATGCCCATTTAAAGAAAACACCACATTTTTATTGAATAACTTTGTATGCGTGACAAATTGTCTTTTAAATGTGCGCCTTTTTAAATAAATGTGTTATGCTTATGTACAATTTAATTTATGAGTTTTTTTTGTTAAGCGAGACTATTTTGTTAAGGGAACGACTTATTTGCTATATTTGAGGTTATGTAACTAGATAAGGTACTCTTTTAGTAAAAATGTCAGTATGGCTTTATTAGTATTTTCTGGTATTTTGTGGCTTATTTTTACAATGAATACACCTCTTGATGGCCTATGTTTCACTAAGGATTGATGGCCCGAAGAAACGATTACATCTCTACGGTTTTAATCCGCATTCAGTAAATTACACGCCTTTTAAAATGTGTAAAAAGGTTTTCAATCTTAAGAAGAGTTGAGAGAGAGACATTTGATATTCTTGCATAACCTTAAAAGGAGCAAAAAATTAAATTCATACTTTGAAAATTCAAATTTTATAAGAACCAACTAATTTTCATTAGCACTAAAATTTTCTCAGAGTGGCCTTTTTTAATCTTCTTTTGTATAATAATACAGTTTTTTTTTAACTTAAAGTTTCGGTAGCTTTAAATTAAAAAAAAAGAAACAAACACGAAACTTCAAAATTTTCGCATTTTGGGTATAAAAAAGCACTAAATTTATTGCGAAGAGCAAATGGTTGGCAATACTGCACAACTCGGAAAAACGTGACGTCACGCACTCTCTGACGGGCGCAATATTCTTTCTACGAGTATCATTCTTGGCTCCGCTGAAATGATTTAGTTAAAAGTACCACTAAATCCGGCGTAAGTTGCAGCAAAGTAATTTTATTTTTAGTATGTGAGAGTTTATAGGGCGGGTTTGACATAAATCAAAATTAAATTCGCTTGTTTTGTTCTAACCATTTGACGCCGTACTTCGATAGAAAAGCGTGAGTTAGTTTTAAAGAATTTATAGAAAGGACTGTCGCATCGTAAAATAGCTGAAATTGTACATTTAAGTTCATCAATAGTTCAACATATTATTGAACGCCTTATGCATGAAAACCGTGTGGTAAATAAGGGACGACAGGCTCCAAATAAAAATTTCACAGAGAACGAGTTTCAGTGGTTAGTGCGCCAAGTCCAACAACAAGCGCTCCAAAGTTAACTGAAATGACCAAAAATGGTTTAGGTAAGACTTGCCATCCAGAAATTGAAAACCGAAGGAAGCAAATTTAAATGGTAGAAAAGCCCGTCAAAATCTTTCATAAGTGCAAAGAATACATAAACTAGACTGGCATCATAAAAATGGGCTTGTTTGAGCTTCACTCACAACTGATGCTTTCCATTTCAATTCAACCGGGCTATTCGGGTCATGTTCTCCGATTTCGATGTAACTCAAATATGTTGCTCTCTGGTCAAAATAATGAGACACGTATTTTTTTGTTCGCCCGAAAAAATTTTTTTTCAAGAGTTATCGGCAATTTTGCTTTTCGGCTCAAAATCGATTTTTTTTAATTATATAAGAAAAAAATTTTTTTAAATGCCCATAACTTAATCAAAAATGAACCGATTTTAATAACTCTGGGCTCAAAATAATCGTCATTACTTACACCAGCGACTTCCTGCAGAAACAATTGCAAAAAAGTAGTTGAAAATTTTTTATTCAGCAAAAAAGAAAAAAAATTGAAATTTTTTCGAAATTCAATATTTCAAAAAGTGTATTTTTTTTTTTTTTTATAACTTTTTCGAAATCAAGAGGACACCTCAAACTCCAATTGAGCTGAATGCCCAGTAGCTAAAATGAGTTGTTTTTGAGTAATGAATTTTTGAGTAAAAAACCCGTTTCGCACTTTTTGTTTTTTGGAAAATAAAAAATTTTCAATTACTTTTTCGCAAATGTTTCTACGTGAAGTCGCTCGTGTAAGTAATGACGATCATTTCGCTTCCAAAATCATAAAAATCGGTTCATTTTTGACTAAGTTATGAGCGTTTAAAAAAGGAAAAAATTCTTATATAATGAAAAAAAATCGATTTTGAGCCGAAGAACAAAATTGCCGATAAATCTTGAAAAAAAAATTTTTCGTGCGAACAAAAAAATACGTGTCTCATTATTTTGACCAGAGAGCAACATATTTGAGTTACATCGAAATCGAAGAACATGACCCGAATAGCCCGGTTGAATTGAAATGGAAAGCATCTATATTAGAATTTCTTTTAAATGCCCACAACTTAGTCGAAAATGAACCGATTTTAATCATTCTGGGCTCAAAATGATCGCCATTACTTACACAAATGACTTCATGTAGAAACAATTGCAAAACAGTAGTTGAAAATTTTTTATTTTCCAAAAAACAAAAAGTGTGAAACGGGTTTTTTACTCAAAAATTCATTACTCAAAAACAACTCATTTTAGCTACTAGGCATTCAGCTCAATTGAAGTTTGAGGTGTCCTCTTGATTTGGAAAAAGTTATAAAAAAAAAAAATACACTTTTTGAAATATTGAATTTCGAAAAAATTTCAATTTTTTTTCTTTTTTGCTGAATAAAAAATTTTCAACTACTTTTTTGCAATTGTTTCTGCATTAAGTCGCTCGCGTAAGTAATGGCGATTATTTTGAGCCCAGAATTATTAAAATCGGTTCATTTTTGACAAAGTTATGGGCATTTAAAAATTTTTTTTTCTTATATAATTAAAAAAAATCGATTTTGAGCCGAAAAACAAAATTGCCGATAACTCTTGAAAAAAAATTTTTTCGGGCGAACAAAAAAATACGTGTCTCATTATTTTGACCAGAGAGCAACATATTTGAGTTACATCGAAATCGGAGAACATGACCCGAATAGCCCGGTTGAATTGAAATGGAAAGCATCAACTGCAGTGTTGCACGATTTGTGAAAGTATCTCGTTCGATGTAAAATTCTGGCAAAATTGTCAAAAGCATCACGTTCGAAGTGTCAAAAATTCGGCAAATGTTGCGCGCGAATACAAATAAATCGGTATCAAAAATTTTTTGTTTGCCGAATATCAGAAAAGTATCAGTTGAGCAATTGCAACAGTGTTGCAAATTGTCAGCACTGCAGCAGTATTGCCGCTTTTATTACGTGGCACCATCTTTTTAGAGTGTTAGTGCGTTGGAAGTTACATCTCTAGGTGAATTCCAGTGAAAGCTTGGTTCAGTGGAAGCGAAGTTATTGCTTCTAAAAGGTCAGTATGTTTGTGTCATCGGTACAAAAATCAGTTTCGAATAAAGAGCTATTATCAAACTATGTTTTAAAATCGGTAAACCGTTTATCGGAATTGAATTGATGAAAAAAGTTTATGGCGATGATTGTCTATCTCGTGCCAGAGTTCATGAGTGGTTTAGACGTTTCAGAGATGGTTGTGAGGCATAAGTTAACTGAAGACCAAAAATTGCTCAGAATTCAACATTCGAAAGACCTCATTAAAGAGGAGAGAAAATACGAGAACTTCCTTTATAACATTGTAACTGGTGATGAAACGTGGTGTTACCAAGATTAACCTGAAACTAAGCGTCAAAGCGCCGAATGGAAATCCCCTGACGAGTCACCACCCAAAGAATCGCGTTTGGAGAAGTCAAAAATCAAGTCGATGCTCATTTGTTTTTACGATTCCAAGGAAATTGACCACAAGGAGCTCGTGCCAATGGGCCAAGCCGTCAATGCAATTTTCCATCTTGGTGTTTTGAAGCTCTGAATACCGCGAAGGAGGAAGCTGGCACTTATTGCATGATAATGTACCATCTCATCGATCCACTCTTCTGACTGATTTTTTGACTAGAAACCGCATTTTAACCATCAATCACTAACCGTGTTCACCTGATAGGGCTCCCTGAGACTTCTTACTATTCAAAAAATTGCATTTCCAAAAGGCATGCACCGACATCCTGAAGGACATTCCGGATTCCCGTCAATGACCTGAAACACTCTTTCGAAAAGCTTTTAGATCGCACAAAACAGTGTATCGAAACCAGAGGGGACTATTTCGAATAAATAAATTAAAAGTTATCAGAACAAAGCTCCTGTCGTTTCTATTTTAGCTCAGACTGGTTTATTTTAGGTTTAACCTTGTTTGTTTGAGTTGTGAAAACAATTTTGAGACAACGCAAAATATGACGCATTTTGGCTTCCGTGGCTGTTTTTATATATCTATTGCACGTTCAAGCAACTATTTTCGTTTACAGGACCAAATAGAAGGCGTTAGCAAACTGTGTGCTACAAAAAAAAATGAATTGGCAGTAACCCACAAAGACCTTTTGGTCCCTAGCGATACCAGATGGAGACCGACCTTTATGAATACCGAAAGTAGACATCATGCAGCATGTCAGAGCTTTTGGCGAATCTAAGCAGAGCTGGGAGATCCGCTTTTGAGACGTCCTCCAGACCCTCAAACAATGGGGCTTTCAGACCTTTTTAACGCGTTTTTAATAATGGCGGACAGACGCACAGAATGTGTATATATGTAGTATTTAGCGGTTTTGGTATGTCGTTTCTTGTTCAAATGGTAGTCTAACAGCACTTTTTGCTATCTCATATACCATTTCGTTCCACATAATGCCTTTGTGACCAGGTACCCAATAGATACGCAGCCTACTGTTTGCGACTAGCCTTTTTATGGCCTCCCTGCTCCATTAAACACTTTTGGACTTAACAAATTGTGACCTTATTGCTTTTATTAGTGGCTTGACTGTCCACGTGTATATCATATAAATGTTGAGTTCTTTCTTGTTTTAGTGTAGGCTAGCTCCGCGGCTTTCCCCATAGCAAAAACTTCTGTTTAGAAAATACTGCTATGGTCTGGCAGCTTGATAGGCTGCCTTATCCCTAGTTTTGAGCAATAAATGCCCGCACCCACTCCGTTTAAAGTTTTGGAACCGTCTGTATAGATGTGAAAAGTCCTATGGCCAGACTTATGCTTTTGTGCCATCCCTCCTCTTCAATTGTAGTACGAAACCTTCTCTCCCAATTACAGTACAGAGTCATTTATTTAATATACATTTAATACAATTTTATCGAGGAATTCAAAGATTTCTCCAAAAGTTAACCGATGAGTATAAAGACAGAAATGTAAAACTAAAATCGTGGAAAATTTTATTAGAAAAATAAAAAGAAGAAAAAAACGGTTTTATGGAAAGTGTGAATAAAATCTTCCCCTGCTCTTATTTTCAAGCGCAAATAAATAGCATACTTGACAATCATATTTTCCGCTTTCCACGTTCACTCAGCAATGAACAGAGTGAAACTAAACTTCGACAACAAATCCCCACGTGTGTGGCGAAATGGGTTTCAATCGATTGCTTCGATTTGTTTTTCGTCTGTGGCTAGCATAAGATAATAATAATACTATACAGAGTATTACAGTGTGAAAAATAATTATGAGGCAAACTGTATGTTCTGTTAAGCTTTTGGTGCGGTTTTTATATTTCGGTAAAAGATCTATCAAGTTTAGCAAAAAATCTTCGATTTTACACACATTTTTTGGTGTTCAAAAAATTGTGTCTGTTACTAATACTTATAAACTCTTAATTTTTCTCTTACCAACCAATATTCTTGTTATAAGTTATAAATATGTGTTAGGAGATATTTACAAATATACACAAGTAGCTGATTCAAACTCAGCAAATCTTTCAATATAAACTGCTTAAATTGTCTAAAACTTCACACAACATCATAAAATTCAATTTTTTTCGACTCTATCCATCTAAATTTAAGCGACACACTTCAAAACCACCCCTCATAATTTCTCCACTGTGCATGCAAGGGATTTTGTTTATAAGGCTCAAAGGTGTGAGCTGTGGCGCACAAATTTAAAATACTTGTATTTATTTTCTCAATAGCTCGGCAAGTTGTAAGCATTAACGCTATCGAATACAGCAGCGTATGAATTGAATAACAATTTCTGGACGAAATACCTTTTATATCCTCTTACTATTATCTCCTCTCACTACCGAACGTAGTACATATTTATTTGTATACAAGTATGTGTATGTGTGTATGTATACACATCATAACGCTTGTGTGACTTGTGTGTCCTTTCGACCGTAGTGCACGAGTGTGTTGGTAGAGGTGGAGATGCCACATTCCAATACTTACATTCGAATATAAAAGTGAGCTTCAGTGCATTTGTTGGCTGAGTGTATTACGGTGATGTATCACATGCCAATCACTGTAGCTCTTGAGCGCATTCATATACAGCTTGACTTGAAGAATGCGTCTATTTGAATGCGGATTACACTAAGCCGCTTAGAAACGTCAAACAACATCAATTCTCTCTCTGATGCGTTCACTTCAATGCTCCCCTCAATCGTCATACGAATACCTGCCACTGGCCCCGTCCGCCACCTTGGCCTCGCACAAGATTATTGTAGTTTTCATGACATGTGGAACAATCTATAACTGCCAGAGATGGCATTGCATGAAGTATGTGGAAATATAACCCTTATCCGAGATAATTTGTCCATTCAAAAAAAAAAAAAAAAAAAAAAAAAAAAAAAAAAGACAATAAAAAAGAACAAAAAAATCGGATTAAAGAGAAGAAAAAATAGAGAAAGTAAGCAGAAGCAAACGGCTGATGGAGGAAGGAGCAAAATAATATAAACAAATTGCATGAAAGTACTTTTGTATTGTTTTCAATTTCTTTTATCGATTCAATTCCTGGATCTACATATGTACATAGATGACTCCAAATGTGAAAGTGTCCATAATTTTTCATTAAATGAATGCATGTTTGTACACATATACATGCGCATGCATGAAATTTATATGAAGTATAGTAGATGGACTGGAATGATAGGGAATGAAATAGTCACATTCTTTGCTTGACTTGTGAGCATTGGACACTTGCATATGTATGTCTAAGCATTTTTTATTGAAACAAGTAAAGAGGCTCACCCAACGCATGTTTTTAGTGATATGCCACGCCTCAAATGGGTTCAGAGGAAACTTGTATAACTAAGATTAACCGATTTTTGCAAAATACTTAACAAAGTATGCCGTGCATTGTTTGTTCATTCTCGGTTTTCAATTTGGTTATCTCCATTGGCCATCTTCTTATCCTTAAGCTAGAACCAAAGACTAATTTTTAAAAAATTTGCTTCAGAGATAACTGATGTACTTCATAAATTTCATAACACAGCCACCTTGAACCGATTATGTTCTTGAAATACTAGGATGTTCAATAAGTTGTGCTGTTCGATAAGAGACGGCGTTGCTAATATCCTAATTTTTTTTGTTAATGTTGGCACACTCTTCATATGAATGTGTGTGAAGTTTGATTTCGATCTGTCCATTCATTCTCTGTTTACAAGCCATTTAGCATCGGCATGCCACAATATTTTCTACACTGGAATAATCAAGTATCGTGCAGGTTAAAAGCAAAGGAAAATTACAAAAAAAAGTTTTTGGGCAATGGAAATCTTTTTTCAACCTCTATCAACCTCATTGCTTGTTTGTTTGTAAACTGCAGATGTCTAATTCACAAGTGCCAAATATGATTGACGTACGACACCATAAGCCTTCCGATAGGGTGATTAATTTTGCGCCACCTTGTATGTACATACATATGTACGCATTTATGTGTTTGATGCACAGAAGAAAGTCGTTGCCCTTCCAGCAAACTTAATTACAAATATATTTAATTTTAAATCACTAGAAGGCCCATTCAACAGTTGATAGTTTTTCTAAGAAAATCGCCCGGATGAAAGGCGCAAATAAAGTGTGTAACTAGAAAATTAACGAAGGCGGCAAAGCAAAAAACATAAAAGCAAAATCACTTCGAAACTAAAGTGGAACAGTTGCCTACAACATCTGACAGCATTAAGTCGAGAAGGGCTTCGCATAGATTTAATTATCACACTTTTGCTATCAATGAAGTAGGAATATCGGCATCATGATTGTCACAGGCAGAGAGGAGAGGCTGCGGTAGTGTGGAGCACAGTTAGAGGAAGAGTGGCGCGTTTCCCTATTGACTTGCTAAAGAGCAGCAGATTAATATATCTAAAGGAAATAAGAGAGATGCTGTAACGAAGCGGATCCTTACAATTTTTTCAGTATAATTGCATTAGTCATAAAGAAAGTCAGTGGGATGAGATGGCTCGGCGGTATGGAAGAATGGGCACGAAGAAATGATGCTGTAATGCGTTTGTTATTAAGCTTTCCGAAGATTTTGCCCTGTGACATTATTTCCTATTTAATATCTATTCTGATACGGCCAGCTCGTAGGTAAGCATACGCCAGCATACTTTGTAGGTGTATATGTGTATGTGTGCATGTGTATTGAAGTGTAAGCGTATTTCAGGACACAATGGTATGTAAGCGTGTATAGTATACTTAAGTATAGTATGTATGGGTGTATTGAATTGCATGAGTATTTCATGATGAGACACTTTGATGGCATCTTTTGTTTCAGGCGTTGCCAAATCGCTTTACCTGTCGTTGTGTCGGTTTGTTGTTCTTGTAGTAAGTATAAGCATTTAATTGTACACCTGCGTGTGTGCGTGTGTGCGTGTATGCGCGTATATTGTATACATACTAGGCCGGGTCGATTTGAGGGGAGGCAAAAAAATCGCCCATTGCTCGGTGAAAATCATATTCTAGGGATCAAAATAAGAAACTTTGCCGAAGGAACCATACCTCTAAAACCAATTCTGATGTCCCCCAATTTGGGTCGAACTTTTAGTGTCTTTTGTGGAGAGGCAAAAAAATCGCCCATTGCTCTGTGAAAATCATATTCTAGGGATCAAAATAAGAAACTTTGCCGAAGGAACCATACCTCTAAAACGAATTCTGATGTCCCCCAATTTGGGTCGAACTTTTTAGTTTCTTTTCTCATGTAAAGGCCAAAAATGGTGATATTTTGAAATGATTGTATGGGGAACCCCTCAGGCGAGTTCCAGGGGGTGTGCCACTAGCATGGGTGAATCGGCCGTCCAAAGTTAGTGGGGGTCGGTCATACATTTGGACTCGATTGGAGCACTCTAAATGGCTCAAAGTGGGATTTTTCGTTCGACCTGAATTGGGGGACATCAGAATTCGTTTTAGAGGTATGGTTCCTTCGGCAAAGTTTCTTATTTTGATCCATAGAATACGATTTTCACAGAGCAATGAGCGATTTTTAAATCGACCCGCCCTAATACATACATATATATGTGTATGCACGTATTGTTTGCCTCTTTGTGGTTGGGCCGCTTTTTCAATTTCCTTGTCTCTGCACTCCGACCCCACACGACTTATAGACTATGCTCACGTGAAGGCACACGTCTGTACATAGTAAGCATTAGTGTTGCCACCATACAAAAAATATATTTTTTAACAAAGTTTGTAGAAAATATATGTACGTATGTATATCTGTATAAAAATGCCACAAAATAATTAAATATTTATAAGCTAAAATTAACAAAAATAAAATGCATATATTCAAAGTTTTACCGTCTTGACAAGATTCACGAAATAATGATATTATATTGATTATTAATTGGATTATATTTCATTAATAGAAATTACAACAAAAAAATTTCCTCCATAAAAATGAAAAATCAGAAAATAAAGAAAATCGTAAAAAACAAACATTTTTTTAAATAATGTTTTTGATTAATTTCTATTATTTTTTGATTAATATTTACAACATTTGTTTATCTACTACTCTTCTGCTTAGTGCATTTGGCACAAATAATAAAGTTATAATGGAGCTCGAAAGTTTTTTGGTTCATTCAAATCAGAGGTCGAAGACAAAAGTTCAAAGCATATTTTTTATGCCTTTATGAATCTTTAGTGATTAAAAATATTTGAGCGATATCTATACAAATTATTGTACTTTTAAAAATCACATTTCGATGCATTTCGATTTTTAATTAATCTAAACAAAAGAAAACCATAATTAAAACTCGATTTTCATCTTTCGAGAGACGGTTTCACTCTTTACTTAAGGGGTTAGGGGTAGTCAGAGGCCTGAAAAAATGATTTTCAATAACTCCGTTTTGCTAGTAAATTGCGTTATTTCACAAAAATTAAAACATACATCATATTTCGACGTGACTTTAGCAAAATTTCAAAAAACAAATAATAATTCTAAAAGTTATCGCTGTTTTGTGGAGCCCGTTTCACCAGAAGTCCTTTGCGGTGATCATCACAAGTCCTTGGAGATTCATCTAAAATCAATCCGAGAAGGGAAATTAGTTTTATTAAAAGATAATATTGTGCCTGATCGAAACTTTTTTTCAAAATTAACAATATGGTGGCCTCAGGAAATATTTTTTAGATTTTCGGGAAAAACACCGACAATTAATTGTTAATTTAATTCCTTCGATCAGCCACGAGTTTTTATGTTTTTTAAAAGCACTAGAAAATTTTATTGAAATCTACCAAGCTTCCAAAATATTGATTTGCTGTTGCCTATGTAGCATTCTCCGTCCTCGAGTTTTATGGTTAGCGCGCTTGTCTGCCACTTTCATACGTGTGTGCTGCTAGCAATGATACTTGCTCTCGAACGCTCCGGAGCACCAGAGCGACGTTTGTTAATTGTTGAATAACTCGAAAAGTATTTGTCGGATTCACTTTTTCACACAATATTTTTAAGATGTTATACTTTAAGAAAATGCAAAAACTAAATCCAATTTTTCGAAAATTCTGACTACCCCTAACCCCTTAAAATACGGCTCTTAAGAATTATATGTGAAAGACTACATCATTTAAATGTTCACCATGATCAGTTCTACAGGTAAAATTCGACAAACATTCTATTCATGAATGTCTTATTGATGTTTTTCAGCAGAATTTCGCGCTAGGGCAACAATATTGTCCACAGAACATCCAGCTTTTGGTCTGCCAATTATTTTTCTTTCGTCGACAGATCCAGTTTCTTGAAAGTTTTTCACCAACCTTTGAATTGTCGTCTCATTCGGATGTTTATTTCCACCACAAAATTACAAATTTTGCGATATGTTGTTCCTAGAGATCGACCATTTTCATAATAAGTTTGAATAATTTTAACGCCTTGTTCCATCGTGTATATCTGCTATGTCACAAATGTCAAAGATGACATAAAAAAATACTATTTAGGAGTTATTCACTACTCACACCTAGACATCACCTTTGGAAGACTCATTATTTTTCTAATCAAAAATAAAACTTTTTTTATTTTGAAATAATGCTTATTTTATGAGTTGTAATTTTTTTATTAAAAATTATCATTACGTTTTGAGTTTAATACTTTTTAAACAAAATTATCACTATATTTTGGGTTTAATACAATATTTTTTCTGCAATATTAGAAATATTTTTAAATATTTTATATATTTTTCTGTTAGACATAATATTTACTCTGGTTTACAAATTTCTGATTTTTTTAGTCTTCTGCATGCCATTGACCGATTTTATGTTAAATCATTATGGATAAATTTAACAGTAGTCGGTATATGAGACTTGCCATTTCAAAATTTTCTTATATTCATATTAAGATAGTTCGTTCCAACTCAATTCTTGCAATCAGTGAGTAAGTCAACATAGGAATAGGATAGTGTCGTTATGTGCCCATTTTTACTGTAAACCAGTGTTGTATCTTCGATTTTAATTTTTTCTATCGAAAATAAAATTCATTTCATGAGCGTTATTTGTTCTCTCAAAAATAGTAATAAATGTATGAGTTGCATTTTTCAGAGTCACATTAAAAAATACAAGACTTCACACCGTACCTGAACTCACCTCAGTCCAGGTTAACCCACTTTCACCTCTCTGCCGAACCCAAGTTCATAATTGTTACCATTCGGAATTCGGAGAATGGTTCGAATCTCGGTGAAAGACTAAAATTAAGAAAAAGGTTTTTCTAAAGCGATTGCCCCTCGGCGGGCAATGGCAAACCTCCGAGTGTATTTCTGCCATGAAAAAGCTTCTCATAAAAAAAAAGATCTGCCGTTCGAAGACGGCTTGAAATTGTAGGTCGCTTCATTTTGTGGAACAACGTCAAGACGCACTACACAAACAGGAGGAGAAGCTCGGTCATACACCCAAAAAGGATGTAAGCGCCAATTGTATTATAATCGGTTTGATTACTAATCATATAAAAAGACAGCTTTGACCCTGACTAATAAAATGTAGAGAGTCGCTAAATCTGCTCGCTTCAGAAGACTTGCGCTCTGAATCTCATTCAGTGGTGGAATCAAATAAAACAGTTAAGGACTAAATAAATACAATTAAAGGATCTAAGGATTTATGAAGATTAGCCAAATCAAGCTTTGAATAAAACAAAAACAAAAATAATACTAATATTTAAATCTATTCATCAATACAGTTTTCACTTCTTAAGCTCTACAAAGCATTTATTTCGCGATTATCGACACAAAATTGTTCAAAACGTTTTTATTAAAATCTACTAAAATTTAAAACTTATCATCTACACCACATTTTTTTGAAATTCAAAAACTAACGGCAACTCTGATACACGAGTACATACATATGTACACCTGTAGCTGGGCGGATATATTTCTCCCACCTTCACTTCAACGCGTCCGCATGAAGGTAAAATTAAGTTTTTATCGATTGGAAATTTTCTTTCTTCAATACTTAAGCACTTGGATGTAATGGGTGCTTTTATAAGATGCACACACATTTTGGCGGGGGTGTAACTTGAACTATGTGTTTAAATAAATAAATACACTTGCTCGGCATTCTGTTTATTAAAGGCCGCTTAAGCAGAATGGCCTCCTTGCTGTATTTTTTCTGACAGTTCACTTCACACGCTCGGTAAATTTAGTTGGAAATCCAATGGAAGTTGATTTCAATTTCTTATCATAAAATCATCTTTAACGATGAGATGCATTTCGGGCATAATTTGTACCTACATATGGAAAATACTCCTATTTGGTATGAGAAAAATGAGTTCGTGACCTCAATCACTGCCGAAAAAACTTATATGTATTCAGTGGTGACTGTATCATTGGTCACTGGCTTTTCAAAATGGTGTTTGAAGCCTAAAGTGGTGCGTCTTATAGGTTAATGATACTAAATTCTCTGTATATTACATCAATTACCAACTAATTTAGTGCCAAGTACTGTCACTTTATTGAGTCAAACTTTTGACAACACAATTATCTCAAAAAATGGCTGCCAATGACTCGATTGTGGTACTTTTTGTAAAGATACATCAGCTTATTGATCTTTGTTGCTAGGTTAGTTGAGTCTATATTGCTGGAGAAAGTGGTAACAAATTTTTCCTATCGTATGGTTTTCATAAGACCCAGTTGATATATGATTACCATTCGGTATTGCCCGAGTTTGAAACCTCAGGCTTGAAACACCAAATGATAAAACAAGTTTTTCTTAATAGCAGACGCGCCTTGGAAGGCAATGGCAAGCCTCCGATTGTATTTCTTGAAAAGACTCCCCTCCAAATCGCATACCACAAAAAGGAGGAGCAACTCGGACAAACCCCCTACAAACGGTGTAAGCGCTAATTATTACTATTATTACCGGCCTTGCAAATAGTTCAAAAGAATTGTGAATTTGTAGTCCCGCCTTGCCACAGTCTCAGTAGGCTGCTAAGACGATGAGAAGAGTCAAAGCACATGTTGAGAAAAAGGCCCTAAATGCCGAAATACTTGGAAGTTCTAATGAAGTCATTGATTTTTTATTATTTTTCCTTATTTTGAAGAAGAAAAATTCCTTGAGTCTAAAAAACACCCATTATATATATTTGTTTGCTTTGATATGTGTAAACAGTAATGTGTATGTCATTGCTCCCCAAAATTTCACGAAAATAAACATCACCATCAGAAAAGTAAATTAGAAAAGCTTCGATTTGACACCCAGCTTCTTTTTAGATCATCAAGGGAGGCCTTTCTTGCATGCGTGCGGGTAGGTGTAAGTGCACATGCATAATGTAGTGTTTAATCAAATTTAAGCTGATATCGACGAGTGCGTATCCACAAAAATAACCAATTTTGTTATTCAACGCTGTTGCTGCTGCCAACTAATCACCTAATTCCATACTCATCTCTACCTGAGCCTATTAATTCCCTCTAGGAAAAATAAAATAAGGAAATAGGGAAAATATAAGAATTTTAGTTTCGGAAACTCGTGTTTAGCCAATTTTTTATGAGTGAGAGTGAAGAAATTATTTTGCCCTTTGCTCGTTAACGGAACGATAGGAGTATACATACATACATACAATTTTCAACAGAATTGGCACCGATGTCTAAAATACTTGGATCACTTGACATAGAATTGCTCCATAGAATATAGGAATTTTTGTTTTTTTTACATTTGCTATTTAAAGCTTCAGATTTTAACCTGGCACCTTGTTTATGAAGTACTTCGTGAAAACGTTGATGAATGGATTTGATAGATAGTCTAATGAAATTTCAGACCAGGCCGTTTGAATGATTCCAATGAAAGCATTTTTGTCTTGAAATTACTGCGTATTCTCATGAACCTTACAAGCCAAGGCATCCCCATAGATGTCCAATAATGTGCAGACCTGGCAAGTACAGTGGTCAGCCAAATTTTCAACGTTTTGGGACGCAATCCGAGTTTTGACCACATTTGAGGTGTGTACGGGTACATTATCCTGTTGAAAGGACCAAATAATAGGTCCCAATGTTTCACGAACTCCGGAAAAAGATGATTCAAACACAGCTTTATAGCTGTTTCCCGTTATTTTGCAGCTTAAATTTTTTAATTCAAACGCGCCATAGTACGATTTTGGTCCCCATACCATAACACCACCCTCACGGCGGCGACGCTGACTCAAGTACCTTTCCTCCATTCTTAAGCCATGGAAATAGTAAATAAATTCATCCGGCCTATCTAGATTGAACTTCTTTTCGTCACTAAATACTATTTTTTTCCATCTACCCCATCCACCGGGATCGTTATTTGTAACAGAACTCCAAGCTATCTGGTCCCTTACACAATCGAGGCGGCGTACTTTACGAAATTTATTCAAAAGTATTTTTTTTTTTAATTTTCTATGTTACAAATGTGGCGCTTTATGAATAGTCCTTCGAAAGGTAAATTTGTCGGCTGCAAAATTTGCCATTTCTTTAATTTTTGCTGGTGAAAGGGAGAAATTTGATGCAACCCTAAGGATTTTGCGGGTGTTGTTCGGTGTTAAATCCATCACAGTTCTGTTAATTATATATAATTATATTTATAAAAGAAATATATTGCAATTTTAGCTTAATTTATCTTTTATAAAAATATATTTCATTCTATAATAAAAATCACATAAGTCCAAGTTGCAAAATTAAAAAAAACGTCCAATTCCTATCAAAATTCAGGTTTTTAATCAAACTTTTTAATTAAAATTTTGGCTATACAGTTTTATAGTCTATTTTATTCTAGTATACTTTTAATAATTTTTTTATTCTAAATATCATTCGTTATATGGAGAAAATGCGCACCACCATAAGGAACAAAATTTTAAAAAATCAACGAGAATTTCGAGCCGCTTCAAATCTGCGCTTTATTGCACTAAAATTTAATGAGCTATAAAAGTGCGTACCTTGTTTTTTAGAAATTCTGTTAAGAAAGCGTAAAATGTTGATAAAAGTTTGTCAAGTTTTTATAAATCTTCTAGAATGTTTGAAGCTTTAATAAAATGAAATGTTTTTTGTTATGGAATGGACTATGTTTTTATAAACAAAATAATAGAAAATAGAAAATAAATAAATGTATAGTCAAAACTGGCCAATATATAGTGTATAGTGCCTTGATAATTTTGCATTTTATTTCGATTATCTTATTCAGAGTATTTTGAGAGTGTAGTTTTCGCGCAAGAAACACTTCACCAATATTCGCTACTCGTTAAAAATATACTCTATCAATTGCCATCAAAAAATCTGACCCTGCAATCTGCTAACGCCACCGCTAATTTTATTTCGTGTTACCTAAACCTTGTTTCGGTTTTCTAAAGATATTTTCTTTTAATGTTTCTTTCATTGATCCGACTAAAATACAAGTACCTATAGAGTGAAAATGTATACCAAGAGCTGCCGATTATTACTCATTTACCCATTATGCGGCGCTTGCTATTCACCTTAAGGCGACAATAACTGTAGAATTCCTTCACACGTAAACATACACACGTGCATTTGCCTACGTAGAATATTATCCCCGTATCAAAATCCACTATTTCTAAATCGAATTAGAATCAAATGTTCTGCACTATACCATTATCGGACAGTCTCGAGTACAGAGTACATGAACTATCGTCATTCGAATGCCGTTATGGGAGTTCCACTAACACCAATCCCAGACGAAGAGCTTCAGCTACCTCGTGAGACCCGCGTCATCCTAGCACTATTGCGTACTGTGAAATTTAGCAGGTTAAACATCTATCTTTCCAGAACTCATCCTGATATACTCAACATACATATATCCGGCTTGTGTTGGTGCCACGCTTGACACAAACCTTTTCTTTACGTGCTCTCTTAAACACCTCTCTTCAATTGAACCAACTCTGTCGAAACAGTCGATTTGCTACCGTTGGGTGGTATTGACGAACTAAGTAGAGATTTGTAAGCTGCTACAACAATATTAATATAACTTTCTTTGATCTTTTAAAATTAGTCGGAATGTTTGGTTTTGAGTCAATGCACTTACTGTCGAGTATATTGTTCGAAACTAAAATTTTCGCCAGCCGATAACGAGCATATGTACGTACGCCACAAACGAGATGGTATTCAATTGCTGATTTCCAAATATAAAACCAAAACGATTAAAGAAGCTAATTTAAACAAATATGATTTGAAATATTTTCTCCTACCAGTCTCTTGAGTCATCCATTGTTCATTAGACGCGCGCTATGGTTGATTGGTAAGGACATTCACCTCCTTACACGCGTTCGAAAAAGAAGGCAAAACATTGTCTAATCGTTGCATGCCCGATTTTGAAAAATCTGAAACTAATTGAAGTTCCCCTAAATGAGGTGCAAAACTAATAGTCTGGTATTTATTGCATACGCTACAACTTGAGCGCAATTTTCAGCTTTCCCAAAAGGGCTCTAAAGATTTTGAATGGAAAAAAATTAACAAACAATGACTAGTTTACTTTTTGTTTTTCGGCAATCCGGTCATTTGAAAAAAAATGTTGTTCGACACTATTGCTGGCTTCACAGATTCGAGCACTAATGAGATAAATTCCGAGCTTTGTATTGAGGATGATTAGACTTTCGAGTATATTTTTCTGTAAATGTTAGGTCTTGGCGAGTTAGATATTGAAAGGCATTAACTCCTACATGAATATATTTGAAGCCTTAAGTGTTACGTATTAATCTGTCTAGAACTTTCTGGTGTTCATTAGGGAAACTACTCTAAAAGTTGCAATTTCTAAGGATGAAAGATTATCAGGTTTGGCCATTTGAAGCAAAATTGTGAGAGTAAACTCGACTACCCCGGAACCGAGTACTCGGCAGCAGAATTTTACCCTATCATTTCACACGTATTCGCCAATTCGTAAAATCAGCCGATTCTTAGAAGGCTGCGCAGCAAAATAAAATTGGATGACAAATTTTGCGCCACTATACAAAGTTAAAGGAATATTTTATTAAGATCCAGAAGTGACTTAAGCCTTTTTACTTTACTTTTCAATCTTGACACTGCTGTTTCGAGTTGCCTCGACATGAAAAGCAGTATAGTGGCCTGAATTTAGCGAAACAGTACCACGTATTTCTCAACTAGGTATTTCTTTCACTAGTAAAGGTTTTCACTGCAGGGGTCTTGTAGATACATATGAATATGTACGTACCGACATATTGTATGTATATGTATGCACGTACAATCGTGTGTGCCGCTTTCAATCTATTAATACAATGCTATCACCAATATTTGCGCTCCAGCTAACTACATTCTTCGCATCTTCGCTTCTGTTCAATGGTTGGCTGTTTCGATTCTGTGGGATTTTGAGTGTTCGCGCGTCTACTTATTGGAATGCGTGTGCCAAACGCATGCTTTGTTGTTATTTTCTTATTATTGTTGTTGTGCAAGTTTATTGTAGTATATAATCCGGTATTTCTTATTTATGATTTATTGATATTTATTATCAAATATTGAATGGATCCTATTACACTTTTTAATGTACACATCTTAGATAAATACGATTATGTATGACCCAATATTGGTGATACCTATTTTATTTATTTTATATGTATCATATTTAAGGAATAACGCTGATGACAAAAGAGTATATTGACTACGAAAATATGTTTTTGAGATAGACAAATATATCAGGAAGGATAATAAAGTTTGATAACTGTGAAAATTTGTATAAAAGATGGGGGCCCTTTTTGTCTTTTCAGTAAGAGAGGACAAATACTGCACGTAACAGTGGACCATGGTTAAAATGTACCACAACAACATTTATCATAAAATTCTATTATAAGTCTCTTAGTACACCAAAGCTTAAAATTCAACTTAAACGCGAGAAATAAATGAAGGCGGAAAATCTGTATGCTAACTTACTTATGATTAAATACCTTTTTTTATCATTTCATCAGCATGTATTAAAAAAATTGTTTGATAAAATTTCAATGTATGCTTTTTTTCTCTATTGGATCTCTACAAGGCTTCTACAACGTACGCGGTTAGATGTTTTCGTCTTAGAATTGACCCCATTTGTTTTGTGGAGGATAATTCATGCAGGATAGATCTTTTCCATATATTTAGCCCGCCGCGCCTTCTGCTTCCCTAAGCACTCCAATCTAGGGCCATTCTTGTGATGCTATGGGGTGGTTTTCTAAGAGCGTGGCCTATACAGCATGCGTGTTAGCTGGCGTAAGATGGGCTCCTCGTTCGTTTGAGTTCCTAGTTATTCCTCAATCATATGTTTGTGAAGCATTGAAGTTTCTGCGTGATCGTTTTCGAAACAAGCTACGTTTCATTTCCATATAGCAGCGTCGATTTTAATCTTGCGTTGATTATCTCAAGTTTGGTGTTTCTAGAAATTTGTGAATTCGTGTTGTTCACGACTTCCTCTGCTCCGCTATCTGTTGCTATAGTGCAGCCTGGGTAGCAGAAGCTATCAACGAGCTCCTCTTCTTAGCCATTTATCGTTATGTGGTTATTGTTGGAGCGCTTGATTTTTAATGCCTTGGCTTTTGCGACGTTTACTTCCAGCTCGACTTTGCATTCTAGAGTTACTAGTTGCTTGCAAATCGGTTTAATTGTATGATACCGTAGCGTGCTTGCTTGGTCGACGCAGCTGCGTTGGGGGCGGAATACTGCTCATCACTTAAAGATCTTTCGGCGTGCTTCAACTTTCCTTGAAAAATTATTGTTATTATAGTATTTTGTAGACGCTGTTGAGTAGCATTGTGCCTCTCTAGTTGCCAAAATCACCTAGGTCGTCTTCCTAAGTTCGTAAAAAAATTGTAAGATTATATATGATTAGGCAATAGCAAACCTCCGAGTGTTTTTCTGCCATGAAAAAGCTCCTCATAAAAATATGTGCCGTTCGGAATCGGCTTGAAACTGTAGGTCCCTCCATTTGTGGAACAACATCAAGACGCACACCACAAATAGGAGGAGGAGCTTGGCCAAACACCCAAAAAGGGTGTACGGCCAATTATATATATATATACTAGCAAACCCCGCCCGCTTCGCTGGGCACACTAAAATAGAATAGATATGGTTTAGAACAGAAAAGATATGGTTTTCATATTATTTATTTCTTTATTCTTTATTCCAGCGCTTTGGCATACACAATATTTTTTGTTTTTCTATTTGTTTTTGAGTAAATATATAATGCTGTTGGCTTCCCAACACGTGAACAGCCAACGTATAGTTGACCATGGGTGAATACTGGTTCTTCTAAATTCATCCCGCATATTTCTAAAGTTCGCCCTTGTGATTTATTGATAGTTATTGCAAATGTTAAGCGAATGGGTAGTTGCAAACGCTTGAATTCAAATGGCAATTCAGGTGGAATCATTGGAATTCTCGGTATTAGAACGTCTTCATTTGATGCCCATATTGTACATACACAACCAAAGGTTACCCGGGTCCACGTTTTGACCTATATCTCGAGATCCCAGTCACGGAGCGGCATGAAAACTACTCTGAACTAAAGCATTCATCAACAGCTTCCATTTGATACCCATATTGTACATACACATTCTAGGCTCCACGTTTTGGTCTCTATCTCGAGACCCTAGTCACGGAGCGGCGTGAAAAATACTCTGAACTAAAGCATTCACCAACAGCTTCCATTTGATACCCATATTGTACATACACATTCTAGGCTCCACGTTTTGGTCTCTATCTCGAGACCCTAGTCACGGAGCGGCATGAAAAATACTCTGAACTAAAGCATTCACCAACAGCTTCCATCTGATATCCATATTGTACATACACATTCTAGGCTCCACGTTTTGGTCTCTATCTCGAGACCCTAGTCACGGAGCGGCATGAAAAATACTCTGAACTAAAGCATTCATCAACATCTTCCATTTGATACCCATATTGTACATACACATTCTAGGCTCCACGTTTTGGTCTCTATCTCGAGACCCTAGTCACGGAGCGGCATGAAAAATACTCTGAACTAAAGCATTCACCAACAGCTTCCATCTGATATCCATATTGTACAAACACATTCTAGGCTCCACGTTTTGGTCTCTATCTCGAGACCCTAGTCACGGAGCGGCATGAAAACTACTCTGAACTAAAGCATTCATCAACAGCTTCCATTTGATACCCATATTGTACATACACATTCTAGGCTCCACGTTTTGGTCTCTATCTCGAGACTCTAGTCACGGAGCGGCGTGAAAAATACTCTGAACTAAAGCATTCACCAACAGCTTCCATTTGATACCCATATTGTACATACACATTCTCGGCTTCACGTTTTGGTCTCTACCTCGAGACCCTAGACATTTTCCAGGAGACCAAATTGTGAATCTAAACCATTCTCGAATCCCATTGAACACACACAAAAAATTTCATCAAAATCGGTTCAGTCGTTTAGGAGGAGTTCAGTGACAAACACACGAACATAAGAAATATATATATAAAGATATATATTTGTATATGATTAAAAGTTATTAAATACCACTGAAGGAGATTATATTCTTTGGTTATGGTTGCTGTTCCCAGAAAATGCCTTACTAGATATTCTTGGGGTTGTAAAACACTCCATAACACAGGTGTGCATTATCTCTGTGCCTTATGTCATAATGGGAAGAGTGACAATAGTAAAATTTATTTCCTTCGTATTTTCCAATTTTCTTTATGCAATGTGGTATTAGTCCGACAACTTCAATAAGTTTTGCCTAACGGAATATATTTTAAACGGTTTAAGGAAGGAGTGAGATTAACTCGGTGAAAAAAGCATGTCTTCTAGCGATACAGTTAATGTTAGTTAATCAGTCAATTTTCATATAATAATGCAACAGCATCGGCCTTAACAACCTCGCTGTTAGTTCTATTCTGCCTTCCCCGAACTGCTTTGACTGTTAGAACATCCGATGACGCCTTCCTTGAAATGTTAGGGAAAAAGATTCTGTGGACGATTTTTGCACGTTGGTAACGGCCAATGAGCTGCATTAGTCTTACAAAGTTATAGACATAGTGCAGCGAATAAATATCCAGCGGCTTCGTTGGCTGGGTCATGTCCGAATGGATAAACGCTTCAGCTCTGAAAGCATTCGATGCTTTAGCAGAGGTAGCAGAAGAAGAGGATGACCTCCGCTACGTTGGAAAGATCTGGTGAGGGACTTGGTTTCACTTGGTGTGTCCAACTGGCGCCGGTTAGCACAAGAAAGAAACGAATGGCGCGCTTTTTCAAACTCGGCCAAAATAGCGAAGAAGAATCGCGCCAATTGAGAAGAAGAAAATGCAATATTTGAAAAAATTTAGTTAGTAACAGTGAATCTCCGGAGGCGACTCAAAAAAAAAATTGGTTTGTGGTATAAATCATAACTCAGAATAGAATCATCTGAAACAAAAAGACCAACCGATTTTATTAAAAGAAAGGAGATACATATTCCGTCAGAGTCAAAATAAAGTGCACACCAAATATTGATAGGTATTGACTATTTATTTATTTACTTTGTAATTTCAAGTATTTTTTATCAAAATGGATTTCATACTCCAACAAAAACCATGTACAGTAAGGTTTTGAGCTTTGTATAAAATAGGAAAAAATTTGGGAAATTTTTATCGAAATTTCAAACTTTTTACTGAGAATTTCTAGAAAAATTTCTCGTATTCAGTTTTATAGACCATTGAATTTTGGTGTAAGAAAGTGCAACTTTCACGTAGTCCAAAAATCGCCTTAATTTTTGACAATTTTTTATGCTGATGGTGTTGCGTGTTTCTTCAATACAAAAAAATGCGTAGTAGGCGCTGAATGGATAAAATGCACAAGACCGCTTCAGAAAAAAATTCTAAAAATCAGTGTGATTTTTGATCTACTTGAAACTTTCACTTTATTATACCAAAATGTCATGGGCTATAAAATTGCATACCCGAAATAAATAAGTAGTCAAATCTTATCAATATTTGGTGTACACTTAATTTTGACGTTGACTGTATATGGGATGATTCTTTTTTATTTTTAAATTTTGTGTAGCACTTGGAAGCCAAAAAAACGAATTTCGCTAAAAATTGGCTAATTGGTTTTTTATTAAGAAACCAAAAAACTCATAGAGAACCTGGTGAATTGTGGTATGTGAAGAAGTACTGCACGCACGGACTTCCAAAATAACAAAATTCAGAAAAACGTTTTGACCCGGTGTGGAACATCGGCTGCCCAAATACTGATAGCTTGGTAAGCTTTGCTCCGATCGACGTGAAATTTCAAAACATTCATCTACAGATATAAAAAAAAAATTAAATACTTTAAAACTGTAACCGTAGCTCTCTTTAGCTGCGAAACTACACTGAAGTTTGTAACATTGAATAAATCTGAATTATTCTTCAAAATTTGTACAGCTTACTTCTTATTTGACTCCAGTGAACAAATAACCTAATTTTGGTAAAAATTATGACAATGTCCAAAATACTTAGATCAATTGACAAAGAATCACTGATATGCATAGTTATTAATATTATGTAATAATAATTGTAGATATACTTAATCGGTTCAGCCCAAATTTTCTTCCAAATTTGTGTAACTGGAGGATCCTCCTCTTATAAATATATATATCGCTCTGGAATAGCAATCTTTTGTTTTATACAAAACCAATTACATGCCCGTAAACGTGATTTTAAATGTAATACACATACATACATACATAAATTTTCAGCCTGTCTCCCATTCTGTGCTAATTTGATTTTGTTTGAATTTTCCACTTCCAGCTTGTGAAGCCAGCAAAACTGAAGCGGATGGAGCGGAGGATGTGATGAATGTATAAAACTCATTACCGGGGATCGAATGACCAGACCCAATCATGCATACCGGACTGCAAAATGCAATTAAGACCGTCGGTCGGGGCAGCACATATGAGGAGTAACAACAACTATACTATGCACGTGTGCGCGGCTAACTGCATTGCCTATTTGCTTTAGTTGTGCATTTCGAGCGCTTCGCTGTGCGCGTTGCTGACGGAATCCAGTATTAGCGTCTGAGGCACTTTTTACACAAATTTCGCCAGAAAGAAATCGATGTTGTACAGCGGCGTTACGATAATTTTTGGGCTATTCTTCAGCTCCTATGGCATATTGACTATCAGAATATGTATACAATTACAGTTAATAGCCACACTCATGACACCGATAAATCGTCTGACGGAGCACCAAATCTTCTAGTAGGTCATTAAAGTGTGGACGTAAATCAACGACTGCAATTCCCTGACCCTGTTTATATCATTAGCTTCACGTTTACAAGCCGATAAAATTTATTAGCTCCTATTTTCATCATTCACCACAATTTCATGAGACATTTTGGCCCAGAAGTCAGCGATGGCGTAATTTATTTCTGAAACTAACTGTCTACCGCTTTAGCAATGGTCCGATTGCCCATACGATGATACGATGATTCAACCGGCTAGCCAACTAGTGGCAGCGCATATAAATAAATAACAACAAAAACAATTAACTTACAAAGTATAATAATTTAGAGAGCATGGCATCGCTTGCGGATATTAACACCACAACAGCGATGACATCCAGCAACCTCATCGACCCAGCGTCGGAAGACTACTTCCGGCTGTACGATGTCGGCGCCGATGCTGATGACGGTGGCATGGCATTGAGTGGGAGTGGTGATGACGATGGTAGCGACGAGATGAACAATTTTATTGTCAGTATTTGGAATCCATTTGACAATTCAAACACAACCAGCAGCCAAGCGACGAATGTGACCTCAATGAACTCATCACCGACGGCTAATCACACCGCTGTATTTGCCGATAATGCCAACAATACACTCTATACATGGACATCCGCGTCGATTGGGTCGAACACCGACCTAGACTCCCACTCGTCCTCTGTATTTGTTATCAATTGTAGCACAGCACCGCTGCCCACAGTTGCGAAGGCAACAAGCGGAAATGGAATAGGAAATGAAGGGGGCTGCAGCTACTTTGCCAACGATACCACCACCAGTGGCACGCTTGATGCTTACACCCCTCCAACGAGCATATTGTCCGATGTTGACCTTAGCGCGACGGAGCGAAGTAGCTTTGCGGGTGGTGAGGGTGAAGAGGATATCAACTTTGCTTTGATCGATAGTGCGGAAACGGCGTTGGGTGGCGACACTGATTATGAGACCATAGAGGGCTTTAATGGTGGCGGTGATGGCGAACAGATTGGTCGCGTGCCTGTCGTGAATGTGAATGAAGTTGATGGGGACACAAATTTGATTCGACATTCGACAGCGTTCGACAGTTATGGTTCGAGTAGAAACGATTCGTATTATCCGAGTTTCGATGGCGGTGGGACGGGCGCGTCGACGATCGAAAAGGGAATCGGTGCTGGGGCAAGGGATAAAAGCGGCAGTACATTTATGCTGAAGTTGGAAGACTTTGGAGATTATTTTTATAATTATAACGGGACCGATAGTGGTGTCGGTGTGGGTGTCGGTGTCAGTGTCGGTGACGGTGTCGCGATTTCGGATACACAAGCCACAATAAGTTCTTTGAATGCAACCGATTTAATTATTCGAACTAATTGCTCAAACATAACGGATCTGTGTGTGCTGCCAAATGAAGAAGAAGGTAAGTCACACATGCCTATGTTTATATATATGTATATGTGTATATGTGTGTATGTAAGTAGGTATGTAGTTGTAGTATGCAATTAGGCGTATAACTAGCAACAAGAGGAAATCAACGTCCTTGGGACCAGGCACATATTCGATATTTATCAAATGAGATTAATGTATGGATGTATTTGTATGCGAATAGTCAAGACAAAGAAAACAATTATAAAATTACCACAATTGTGAGAATTCCACAAATTTTCCGAATTTTTAATCAGAATTAAAAAAAAAAATTGTTATAGAATAATTTAGAACTTAAAACTAAAATTTTATAGACCATTCAAGTTTAAAGTAATTGAGTGCAAGTTTGAACTGACTGTGATACGTTTTTTCGCTGATGGTGTGGTCCATTCTTTTCATCTAAAAAAAAAATGTCGTGTATTCGCTATGATAAAACAATACTCTCGGTAGGTAGGTGAAATGGTTAAAGTGCCACTCTGGCACTTACCAAGGAGCACTGAAGCACCGTTTTGATTCCATTATGAGACCTTCAATAGGCAGATATTTACAGCCAACCAGAGCTATTGATGTAATGGAGAAGACTGATGGGATTTAGGTTGGCGCACTACCCCAAACCTTAATCTAGCTCCTATGGCGAACCCGGACATTTACAGAGAAAGTGCTCAACAGTCTCCTTCTCTGAGAGGTCCCCACAGCTTATGCAATGGGGGTGAAATGCTAGCCCTAGCTTTTCCGCGTATGTGCCGATCATCTAGTGACGATCAGGGGGATGCTGATGACCGGATAGAAGGTCTCAGGGGCCAATTCAGCCCCCTTACTGGGAACTCTAACAACTCAACACTTAGCACTCTAACAAATTATCAAAAATTAACTTTGAGCTGTAAAACTTGCTTTATATTATACTACAATTAAATAAGCCATAACCCATTATACAAGTCTCTTTTTTCATTCTGATTAAAAAATTGAAAATTTTGATGAAAAATTGTCAGAATTTAATAAATCAGAATAAAAAGTGTGAAATATTGATGAGAATTGGCTAAGTATTTAAAAAAAAAAATCAGAAATAAAAAAAATTTTGAAATATGAATTTATGTGTGTGGCTTTTGATACAGAAGGAAACATATTTTTATAAAAAATTTAATAGGAAAAAAAGTTATAAAATCTTGTCACTTTTACATACAGCTATGGGCAGAGAAATAGCGCACTTCCCCATTATAATGATGATTATTTTTACTGGATGAACTAGCAAAACAGTTTGTTTGCGCACATATTTTCTTTGATTTCAGATTATCCCAAAAAATTAAATAAAAATCGCAAAATAAATGTCTATAATTCGATAATTAGAATTATAAGATGTTCGAAAAGTTTTGCCACATTTTGAACTGGACACTGAAATAGTATACTTTTATCGATCTGTAAGAAAAACAGAAATTAGTAATTCCAAATAAAATTTGTTTATTAATTATCTACTTAACTGATGAGTACCCTGTTGTGTATCCACTATTTCTGCTTCATACCTGCGTGGTAAACTTTTTATTTACTTTTGGCATCTCTCCAAAGGAATAGAGTTCCACGCTGTTCCTGTATTCCTTGCCATAGCTCATTGACAATTTTAAATTCAATTTGCTCAACGTTGACCTTAATGCCGTTCCACAGATTTTCAGTGGGTTTAAGGGGTTACACATGTCCAGCAGCGCCAAAAATGCGCTAAAAGAAAAACTGTTTTTAGAAAGGACAACAATAGAAATAAATATAAAAAAAATGTAAATGAAACTTTATAAAAAAATTTGTTTTAATTTTTCTTTACAAAAATTAGTATATAAAAAATCACGTGACCCAAAGCATAATGAAAAAGAAGTTGCTCCACGGTCTATAAAAAGTAAAAAAAATTCTTGTAAAATAGGTTTCTAATTATAGTATGTCGAGCCGGACTTTTGAATTTAAAAAATTTTGCAATTTACAGCATCAAAAATCCGGCTGAACAACTATAGAGAAAACATTTTCAAATATTTAGAAAAAAATCGCATCAAAAAATATTAAAAACTTTATGAGTTATCATACAGACCGTGCCTGAAAAAGTAATATAGTTTGAAGAAAAACGAGTTTAAACTTTCAAGTGCTACTTTTGCGCATCAAACTCTCGTCGGGCAGTTATATTTTCTACCATAATTTTGTATCTATGGGGAAGTTTAACAATCGACTTCCCCAGAAATACACTTAAGACTATAAAGAATAATCATCTGTAAAATAAAATCAATTTTTTGAAAATTTGGGACGTATGTAACCCCTTAAGGTCGAGGTTTTGTGCTGGACAATACAGAACGGACATTTTTTTTGGAAAGGGAATCTTTCCCCACTTTTACTCTATGCTCCAATTTTCATAATGGCTCTATCGTATTTTTGAGAATATTAAGATACGAACACTCATACATATTGCCACTTATACTCATAATTGATTAAACTTCATTCCATGAAAATGATCCCCAAACTTTCAAGTTACTCCCACCGGGCTTTACGGCTTATTGTGCATCGGGTATTAAAGTCTTGGTTTTTTTTTACGATCAACAAAAATCTTCTCATTAGGACCCAATGTATTAATTTTAGTTTCCTCCGTAAAAAGTATTATTTTCCAGAACTTTACGATTTTTTCTATGGACATTTAAAAAAGGCAAAGGTGCCTTCTTTTTTTTCGACAGCAGCGGGTTTTCCTTGCTGATACGTCCATACATTTTTTTCTTATTAAGACGTCTTCGCACAAATCGGCTTGATATATTCAGGTTATATTTCTCATTTGTTTCCAGCGTAATCGCTCGAGAGGACGTAAAAGATTCACGCTTGTTTTTCCGAACGATGGCCTTGTCCTGCTGAATTGTGGCCTTTCGCGCAGGCGTCTTTCGAACTTTCTTTCTTTTAGGAATATTTTTGTCTGGACTAATAAATTTGAGGGCCTTGGATATCATTTTACGTGAGCAACCAATTATTACTGCACTTTTTATTTATTTTTTACATAGCTCTTTCACAAAGGTCTCAAATAATGTTTTTTTTTTTAACTGAGGTCCTTCCATTTTTATGTGCATTAAAATTTTAAAAGGAAATTAATTGAATTTGCAATTATAGCAAAAACGATTTTATAGAAAAAAATTTGCTTTAATTATCTTAACTAAAGATTGAAATAGAACTGCGCTATTTCGAAGTCCATCGCAATAATAGTAATTTCGAATATAACAGGACAAAAAGAAACAAAACAAAATTTAACGTGATTCAAAGCATAACATTGGCATCAAAATATGGACGAATATTACTTAGTTTGCCAAGAAATAACAATTCGTACCGAGGATACAGTATATAAGTGCACTATTTCTCTGGCCACAGCTACACAAATTATACATGGATGTCCTCATTTATGAGCAAGTTTTTTGAAATATTATGATACAGTCATTTAAATATATTGGAATACCAATTCGAAGCAAATAAGACAAATGTTTAATGTTGGTAAAGAAATTTGTGAAATTACCTGTAAAACTATCCTTGCAATTTAGATGTACTTAAATTTTAATTCGAAGGGAACATTTCAACAAAGTATTAGAAGAACTGTCTTTATTATTTCGCTGTTAAAAAGGGACATCTTTAATACATTTATGTATGCCTGTCCATTTACTTTGTTCTGATTTCAATTCATCCAAATTTTTGAAATTTCTCCTTATTTTCCACTTCCAGCTCTTCCAAATTATTGGGCACTTCTGCTAATGGTATTTCCTTTACTGACATTGTTTGGCAATATTTTAGTGATTCTCTCGGTGTGCCGCGAAAGATCCCTTCAAACGGTTACAAATTATTTTATTGTGTCATTAGCGATAGCCGATCTATTAGTTGCTGTGGTCGTGATGCCGTTTGCGGTTTATGTTTTGGTAAGTCCAAATTATTAAATTATGAACGTAATTGAATAAAAAAAGTTCTAATTATCTGTAAAATATCTATAAGCATATTAAAAATTATCAAAAAATTAACGAAAATTTTGAGCCCTTACATCTTGTACTTTATTATATTATACCATAATTATGCTGTACAACTTCGTACCTAACATTTTTTTATTATTTGTAAAGAAATTCATCAGTGAAATACTTGTATGACTTCGGAAATTAATATCACCTCAAAAGGAAATGTAGCAATCAGCAAGCCCTCTACAAAAATTCTTACTTCGTATAAAAAATCGTACATTAAATGCCCGTTTTATGACCAAAAATTCAATTTAGTAATAGTCTATCGTATGAGCCAACAGGGCGTATGAGTAATATTATTGCGTGTAAAAAGCACATTTTGTTGTATATTTCCAGATGAGGTTCCAAATCAAACTAATAATAAATATTTAATAATAAATAAATAATTAATAATAAATAAAAAAATTAAAAAGTAGAAAATAATAAATTAGAAGTTTGAAATAATAAATAATGAATAAATAAAATTCTCATTTATTGAATATCCACATTGGATGTTATCGATTATATCCAAATACAATATATTAATTCAAAGTAAATACAATTCATTCTAATAATAAACACGCACATAGCTATGTTACAAAATTATAAAACTATTTAAATAATTCTCAAATTTCAGCCAATTGTTCACAGTTTCGAGCTGTGTGCACAAAGTCGCCGATTGTTATAAGTCAAGTCCAGTTACGAATATTTTTCAACCTCGTCCGATTCCTCTTCTTCCCTCCAATTTTCCTTGGAGTATAAAATGAAACACTTCATATTTTTCACCACGTATAACGTGCCCAAAATAAGCAGTCTTAGGACATTTTATTGTACGAAGCAGCTGCCTTTATCCACTCTATCCAAAATATCCCTGTTTGTTACCCTTTCGCACCAAGAAATTTTCAATATGCGACGGTAGCACCACATCTCGAAAGATTTCAATAAGTTAAGGTGAATTGTTTTTAATGTTCATGTTTCGACACCATACAAAAGCAGCGACGAAGCATAAGCATTTCAAGAACCGGATTCGAAACTTAAGTTTTAAGTCGCTACATGTAAGGATCTTACGAATGTTTGCAAAAATTATTTCCAGCCATTTCAATTCCTTCTCACAGGTTCAATTTTTTTCCAACCAACAGCCAAGATATTTAACTTTACTTATTTGCTCTATCTCTTGATTGTTTATGTGAATAAAGCTGTTATTGTATAATATCATATATTTTGCCGTTTCTGCTTGCAATCATACATTTTATCTTTTTTACGTTTATGACATATTTAAGCGAAATTTATTACTCACTGACTTTTTTTACCAGCAACTGAAGATCTGCCGGCTAAAATGGTTGTATCATCTCTATCAACTGCTTCCTTTCTGCAAGGAAATATGTCTTTTTGCACATCCTTAAAATTTTGTATCAGAAACTGGATACACATCAATGCTTCACGTTTCCTCTCTGAATACCTGAATTAAATAAATAAAAAAATATATAAAAAAATAAAAGAACAATAAACAGTAAATAATAAATATTTAATAACAAATAATAAATAATAAAAATAAATAATAAACAAGAAATAATAAATAAATAGTTAATCTAAAACTAACGCAAAGCAAAATACCGTTCTTCAGATACATCCCAGAACCTTTTCAAGAAGGCTCCAACTACCTTCTGTATTATAACCGAGAAATTTTAAAGAGTAGAACAAGAGACCATAATAGGCCAGACATTTTTTTGATCGATAGATCTCAAGCGACTGGTTATATAATTGATATTGCTGTTCCTCTGAACAAAAACCCGCAAAAACCATACGCAGAAAAAAATTACAAATATTTTGATTTAGGGATTGATGTCAAACGCCAATGGAAGTTAAGGGTTAAGGAAGGTGTATATTCTGCCAATTGTCATTTCAGCGCATGGATTAGTGCAAACAGACAACGTCAAAACACTTCAGCTCTCGGAATCTCTGATTTTTGATATGCAGAAAGCAGCTCTACTTAATTCTAGTTCGAAAATGTTTACAGTAAACGCTTTATTCTTTATCAATTTGTCAATTATTTAATATTTCTAAGTGCAATATTAGTTATAACATACGTACCTGTTATATATTATTGGCTTGCAGCTAAGCTGTTGGCATTTAATGTTAAGGGGGTACACCACTGTAATTTTTCAAAAAAATCGAAAAATCAAAAAAGTTTTTTGCATTTTCTTAAAGTAGATATATTCAAAAATATGTAAAAAAATTGTAGCTTAAAATCTTGGCGCAGTTGTACCCAATACAATTAGTGCAGGTAGTGAGTTACAACGGCCAATTAAAACTTTAAACGCGTTTTTCTCAAAACGACTTTTCTGAATACGGTGGCATCGATTTCTCGAAGACTAACATATGAAGCGATTTTAATTTTTTTTTTTAATTTTTGTACATGTATTGGCTACAGTCGTACATAGCCGTTGTTTAAAATTCCAAAAATTGATATGTTTGAAGCCTTTCGAAAACAAAGAAAAGGTAAAAACACAAATTAATTTTTCAAACCTGCACGATTTTCTCAAAAAAACAAAAAAAAAAAACAACGGCCACGTACAACGATAGCCATTGATGTATAGATTAAGATTTTTTTTGGGGTTTTTGCTTTCAGATGATTTTGCACCACTGTATCGTGGCCACCAGGGTGCATCAGTTTTTTATGACGTCATTGCATTAATATTAATAACAATTGTAATTTTTAATATTTTTTAATGAAAATTTGTATCAGTATAGTTGACTATATGCTAAATAAATCAAAATTTGTAAGATCCTCAAATAATCATCCCTACTTATAAAAAAAAAATCATGAAAATCACTTAATTTTCACGCGTTCACAGTGGTGTTCCCCCTTAATTACTCTACTTTGGGATGCAATACATAAAATACAAATAAATAATAGGATAGCATTTTGGATACCAGGTTTTATAGAAAAAATTGTCTCACCCTATTAAATACCGTAAAAAATTTATTAAATTTTCATCAAAATTTCACACTTTTGATTAGAATTTTTACAAAAATTTCGGGCATGCACTTGTATAGCCCATTAAATTTTGTTAAAATAAAGTGAAAGTGTTTGAAGTAATTCAAAACCGTGTCGATTTGTGATTTTTTTACCATATTTGTTATGGGGCTGGGTGTTTCTTCGATATATAAAAGCAGACCTCCAAAAAAAAAAAACGAACAAAAAAAAATATTGTCAAAAATCATCGCGAATTTTGTGCGACTTGAAGCTTATTGCTTGTTGTATCAAAGCAAAGTATTAATCTATCAACTGCATATACGAAATGTGTCAAAAAATTCTGGATATTCTGGTTAAAAGTTGTAAATCTGAAAATTTTAAAAAAGTTTAAAAATTTATGAACATTTATAAAAAAACTTTGAACTTTGACTTAACTGGTTTTTCTCATAATATACATATATGTTATGTATATAAGTTCAAAGTTTTTTTTTATAAATATTCATAAATTTTTCAACTTTTTTTAAAAATTTCAGATTCACAACTTTTAATGAGAATTTTCAGAATTCTTAGAAACATTTCGTGTATGCAGTTGATAGTTGATATATATATATATTCATGAACAAATTATCACAATTAAAAAGAAGGCATTAAAACGCCAAAACTTTTGAAAACGTCCCTGGGCTATAGTTTTTTCCTGCAGCGCATCTACTTTTATATTATTGTATAGTCTTTTACTATTAATAAATTTTTGTAATCAATTTCGGCCTCGGAAGTCTAGCGTAAGTGCACTAGCCTGCCATCCCAAACGGTGCACGGTCCTCGCACTTTTCCACACTTACCTACTTTCCTAGTTTCTAAGCAAAACCAAAATTCATTCCTCAAGCCCAAAACTCTCATCCTTCTAATCCTAACTCCCGCACAAAAGGTAATCGCATTACTTGCAAGCAAAAAATAAAGAAACGGACGCAGTTACACGTTGCATTAGTGGCGCCAGCAAGAGGAAGCGGGCAATCGCGGTAATAGCGCAGACACACCAAATTTAGTGAAGTCCTCAACCATCTGTGTGATCCTTCTGGCAGGCAAATGTGAAACACAGATGGCGCTCTAAACAGTTAAAAGGCGTTGTTCCTAAACAACGACAGGTGGGCATTCCCACTATTTAGGACTGGTAGCTAATCACCTACCCTGCCAGAAAGCAAAATAGATTAACGAAACCAAAGTAAGACTGAGTCTTGTCGAGGCCCTATGCTCCCGAGTGGAGTGAACAAAGAAAAAAATCAATTTCTTAATTTCCAAACAAAAATTGCAACTTCAGCTAAAATTTTTTAAGCAAGTTGTTTAAACACTTTTCATTTCATGCCTATATCTTAATATTCAACTCAATAGTGTTATAAACTGTTTTTTTTTTGCAACAGAATTCAGGTGGCATCACTATCAACTTATACTTATACTTAAGTATATTTTTTAATAAATTTTATTTTTAATAAATTTTGAATACAAATATGGCGCAAAATGGGTGTTACACAAGCACTACGCAGCGACTTTCCAATGGTATAAAGGAAGTAGTTTTTGACCGTTTGACGTTTTTATATATGCATATATGTATATGTAGAGATTATTTCCTAAATGAATTTATACGTGTTTTTCTCAATTAAAAAAAAAACTCTTATCTTGTTTATTAAAATGGACATTTATTTCCCGTACCTTAATGTATTATGCATGTAAGTGGGTATGTACGAATTACTATGCACTTTATTTACAAGTACTTGTATAAAATCTGCGGCATATGCACATCCAAATAATTTGTTGTTGTAGTTAAAAAAATGAATGAATTAACATTTGATTGAATATTTGTCAAGTTGGATGTTTGAGTCGGAAAGATGTGCGGAACAACAGCGAATCTACGCAAATCGAATGCGGCCCGTCGCTACTTGAATATCCAATTTTTGTATTTAGAGTTTGTTTGAAGGTATAAATGTAATCTAAAATGTATGCTAAATTCAGCGAAAAAATGTACGCCTCATTTTACTGTGCTAGATAACTTTCTTAACCCATTTTTGTTTTATTAATCTAAGTTCGTTGCCGAAATTTCTTGTAAATGTTTTCATTAAGATTCACTGTGTAATAGTGTATATTCTTTTAAGAAAAAAATGCGATTGACAAATCTTTTGAATTAACTTTGGTAAATACTTTACATTTTTAACTCTTCCGAAATATATGTAAAAATATTAAGGGGTGGTGTTTTGCCTTTCAGGCAAAAATGAAAATAAAGTGCACGAGAAAATTTCTTAGAATTTTTGTACGCTTGCCCAAAAGGCAACTACGGCTGGCTGCTTGATATCCATCGATGTATGTTTAATGACTTTGTCATTTTTCAGTCATCCTTGTCATATTTCGTGCATCCATTAAATAATGTTTTCATTTAACGACCCTTTATGTCGCTAGTTTATTTTGCGCTCTTTGCTTTATACTTTTTTACTGGCATAGAAATGGCTGCATCAAAAAGTCAAACACGCTGCGGTTCGGAGATAAAATCTAGCGCAGTTGCTCAGCATCATATGTTTTCTAAAATTTAATAAATTTATGCAGTATTCAATCTTTTCTAACATTTACACAAAAGTTTATGCACTTGTGAGCGCGAAATTGGCTTACAGCATGAAAATGAAAATTGGGCGGTGAATATTTTTCAGCGCAAATTTACATAAGCAATAAATTGATTCGTGTTCTAGGTTGGCAGCGCACATCATCCTTCCTTTCATCCATCTGTCAGTTATTTTGCATAAAAGATAAAAAATGTAAAAATCGTATTTGCCAAGTACATTCCTCGTTAGTGCTAAATGCTCGATAGCTTTAAATTCAGCTGAGCTCAGTGCACTTATGTACTCGTACATATACATGAAAATACAAACACACATATCGCCTGAATTCGTGCATAAACCTAGAAGACTAACAAAAAGTTTTAGGAACTATGCCCAATAAAATACAACAAGTCTAAAGCAACAAACAGAAATCAATGAGGTGTTAAAAATTGATATCAAAAATGGTTTAGTGACGTCATAAAAATTCATATGGATATACAAGTAGGCATCAAATGCTTTCAAAGCTGGAGGGCATGTAGCTATTTATAATGCATAATCTAATCACTGGAATCACAGGATTTTTATTCGTTCCCTTTTGTCTATCTTGCTGTCAAGCTCATAGAGCTGAGTGTAGTAGAGCGATTTATTCTGAATTTCGAGTACCAGCTTAAAGAGCCCTCGCGATAGAGAGTGTTCCAATATTGAATCTTATTTAGCTCAAGCGATCCGGATACATTCTTCGCATTTCTAATGGAGTTGGTGACGCTTTTTACCCTCACTTTACGCAGGCATCACAAATTCATACATCGTCCGCATTTCTCTTTCACACTGGCGAGGGCGACTTTAAAATAGGCAAATATGTGATGTGTTTCGATTAATTTCATCGGATTTATTGCAAGATTTGTCGTTTTGTGAAAATCACGTCAATCATAGATTTAGGCGATTGACGCAAGTACCGGCTCCATGACTGCCATATTTGAATAGCTCAAGCGGCGGTCGGACAATTCTTGTAATTCTTCAGCCACGCTTCGAATAATATATGGTACGTATTTCGTCATAGTAGGGTAAAGAAGCCTCAATTGCTATTCAGCAGATTGGATAGCATTCACACCTTTTTCGGTTAGTACTAACCTTAAAAAGGCAGGTATTAAAATTACTTCTTTATTGTCAAATTTTTAATATACATAGAATGTAAGCGATGACAGTAATAAATTGTTCATTAATTTTAATACAAATGTGATAAATAATTCTTTCTTCTTTTTCACATTTAACAAAACTACAAAATATTAGATAAAATATTATGGTAATTGTCTCTTCTTCGGGCTGCTTCAACCAACTGCCCAATAGTCCTTAATCCCGTCCACTCTCTATTGTTACGTAGCCAAGACATTTGCTTCCAAACGAGGAATTGTTTGCCTTCGATTTTACATTGCAAAATCAATTGCAACAACTCATATTTAGGACCACGCATAATATAATGACCAAATATGCGATTTTGCGGCGCTTTATTATTATTTTCGTCGATTCAGACAAACTTAGGCTTAAAATGTAGGTGACAAAATTGTCTTTCAGAAAACCTATATTATGTCGATATAAAAAAAAATTGTTTTTCAGAAAAAAGGTAATAAACTTTGATAATTTAGTAAAAAACGTCAAAAATGCCTTTTTTTTTTACTTTCAACAGCTGTTTTGCTAAAACTACGACTTCCATTGACACGAATTATATATTGCCATGTAGGTTATATGTGTGCCTTTCGAAATTTATGCACTTCAAAGAAATGGCGCGCAGTGTTTTCGAGATTGCAGGCAATAACTGCGCTATTGCCCAAAAAACAGGTTTTTTGGAAATATCTCGGAAACCGTTCTTAAAAAAAAATAAAATTCATTTTTGGTTTCAGCGACCTCAAATTAGTTTAAAAAACGCCTTTTGGTCGAGGACCATTTTTGGTATAAACTAGTGTAATTGAAGAACGCTTTCCTTTCAATCCGACAGCAAATTTCTCTATCGTTTGTTCATGCTTCGCTACGCCAACATCCTAGGTACTTAAATCGAGATACATTTTGGATCGGATTGTCATATATGTACATAAATGCTTGAATTGGTGATTTGTTGATAGTTTTTTGAAACAACCATGAATTTGGATTTTTGGGTTTTAATACTTAGGCCGTAATGCAGACTTTTTCCGCTGACTTCTTTAAGGAGATATTGCAGGTCATTAATTTTGGGAGCCAATCTTGGGTGTTATAGGCAAATCGTATGTTATTTATTATTTCGCCGTTGACTTTTATTCCTAAGTTGACTGATGCCGAAGCTTCTTCAAATATATATTCCGAGTATAAATTGAAGAGCATTGGTGATAAAACACATCCTTGGCGAATTCTTCTTTTGATTGAAGCATCACTCGACACATCATTTTGTAGTCTCACGTTCGATGTTTGACCCGAATACAAGTGAGAAATGCACCTTATTTCTTTTTCAGTAAAGTCCATTTGCCTTAAAATGTCAAATACCGTTCCAGGGAAGCAATGACTTGAAATGTGTTATGGGGTCTCCGTTCCATCAGAAACAACAATAAAACGATGGTTTGCTAACTTCAACCGTGATCGTAAAAACACCGATGATGCACAAAGCGGAAGTCCAAATGAGCCGGAAACACCAGAAAATATTAAAAAATATCAAGGACACAAAATCGTTGAGTGATCGAAAAGTGGAGTTGCGTGAGTTAGCTGACATCGTAAAGGCATCAAAAGAACGTGTTGGCTTTATATTGCATAAGCATTTGACTATGAGAAAGCTCTGTTCAAAGTGGGTGCGGCACTTTCAACACAACGCACAGTGTCACAAATCAATCAAAACAATGGGAAAACTACATGAGTAGTTATACATCCACTGTATACGCCAGATTTGGGTCCCAGCGTCTACTCACTATTTGCAGATCTAAAAAAATACACGCCACTAAGAAATTTCGCTCGAATGAAGAGTTTATCGCTGAAACTGAGGCCTATTTTGAGGCAAAAGATAAATCGTTCTACAAAAGTGGTATTGAAATGTTATAACGGCTCTGGAATGATTGCGTTGTTCCTAATGTAAATTACGTTGATGAATAAAGCTAATTTAAAAAAAAAAACAAAAAAAAGGTGTTTTCTTTGTTCGACTCGGAAATTTTCAGCCCATTTGTTATATACTTTGAAATTTCCTCTCGTCATCAATCAACAAAGCGACGCTTCTTCTTACATGAAATTGTCCCTGTCTTAAGGGGTTATATAAAGTTAGTTAGGCCGAAAAAAGCGAATTTTCTAGAATTTTGTCTTAGAAGACTTTTAAATTTATTGATCTAAAAATTTGTACACATATTATGTTATCTTTCCGCTGTATTTTAAGACTTAATATTAGTAAAAATATTTATTTTGAAAGGAGCTACAGCTGATCTCCGGGAGCTCCTCACTAAAAAGACGTTTTGCGGTAACCAAAACTGCGGTAACTATGAACTGAATCCTCTGAAATTAGAAACGCAAACAGATTTCACTAAGGTAATGTTAAATTTACAATATACATTGACCAAAATTTCGGCCTTAAATTGTTTATAAAAAAAAAAAATATTTATCGGTGAAAAAAAAAACCTGGGATTAATTACTAAAAAATGTATTTAAGAAGCTCGTGTTAAAATTTTATACTAATCGGTTGGGCCGTTTTCGAGTAATGTTGGTCGCCGACTTTGAAAACACCATTTTGAGAAAAATGCGTTCAAAGTTTGAAAAGCACGCGTTTAAAGTTCTGAAATCTCTTTTCAAATTTGCGAGTAACTTCGAAAATATTCACCAGAACGATATTAAATTTTTTATGTGTATTCTAAAATATATGTAAATGAAGGAATAAAAAATAGATTTTTTTTAATTCTAACTGCATATAACCCCTTAAATTTCGTAGTGATGTTTTCGGATATTTTTTTTTGTCGAAACAATATTTCGAGCTAGTCATACGCATACATTGCGCTCTTTCCTTTGTGTCTTTAAATAATACTTTTCCATTTCTTTCTCAACTCTCACCAGCAATCCAACATAACTCGCGTTGCGCCTAGTCGCAGTGTGGCTCTGTAAGTAGTGTTCATTTTTGTTCTGGCTCCCCGAAATACAACTTCTTCCTCGCCGACGGTGGAGAGTTGTAACCGTCGGCCGTTCTGTTGAGTAGAAGGACATTCATCGAATTCAGTGAATCTGTTCGCTGGCAGTTGCGATTGCAGCTTATTTTGCTATGCTAGACGCACAGTTTTACTGACAGGGGAGGGTGTGAACCTTAGCTGCATGGATACGTTCGTACATCTTAAACCTGGATGATTACAATATCTGAGAGCTTGATGATGTCAATCAGTTTTAGTTCTTTAGTGACGATTCCTACAATATCTCTTGCTGCCTCTTGGAAGTGGCTGAATGGTATGTCTCCACCATCGTTGGCTCTGAAATGGATCAGAAAGTATGTAATAAAAGATTTGGTCTGCACCAGTGTTGCCGATTTATTTATTTATTTGTAACCAAAGCTGGTTATTTATTTTTCTTAACAAACATTTTTATTTTTAAAATAGTTACTTTTTGGTGAAACTTCATAGAATACATATTTGAAATTGTTCGACTGCATTATGGCAATATTTTGTACTCTGAGTTAAAAAAAAAAATAATTACTTGGCACGTATACTTCAGTTAGGTATTTGGCCGAGCTCCTCCTCCTATTTGTGGTGAGCGTCTTGATGATGTTTCACAAATGGAAGGACCCACAGTTTTAAGCCAACTCCGAGCGTCAAATGGTTATTATATGATAAGAGGATTGTTCATGGTAGAAATTCACTCGGAGGTTTGTCATTGCCTGCCGAGGGGCGACCGTTATCTATCATTTTGCTGTTTCATGTGCGGATATTAGAGCCTATGCCCTCCCGTCACGCACCAACCTATTCGACGTCAGCTCTATATCAAATTCGTAAGGAAGACTTCTGCTAGTTTGAATTTTATAATGTGTCTCTCTCTCTTGATATCTCCTTTTCCATATAAGAAGGCAATCTGGAAATTACCTGCAGGTTAAAACCAAACAAGTTTTATTATGTCATGACATCAAGTATGGTGCGGGGTAAATTTCAATATAGGCATTATTGTTCAGTTTAATGCCACAGAATATTACAGCACTCTTGATTTCGATAACTATTACATTTATATTTCCTGAGATTTGGAATGTTTCAAAATCGACGCCGGCTTAAATCTGACCTCTACATAAATTAAATAAAACTATCATAAGCTTTACTTCTCTTAAAGTGGGACTGTATATGAAAAGTAAAGTGCGCATAGGCTTTACTACTCGCTGGGGATGTTTGTCGCAATACTACACTAATGCATGAAATTCTTAAGAACGTGAACAATAGATGGACCGTCAACAATAGTTGGAAGGGGAGACATTTATAGGTGTGTAGTACAATGGGCGATAATTGGTAAGAGTTTCCTGCTTGTGGTCTTTGTGGAGTTCCGAAATAGGTATTTAGAAACATCCGCTACGTAAATAAAGTTAGAATACCTTTAAGCATTTAAGCTTTGTGTGTAAAATCCAAGACCCAATGACGGAAGAAAAAGAAAATAAGGCCGCACATACCCACGTACTTACATATTTACACATAACCACAGGTAAGAATCTCCACACATGTACAGGCATGCACACAAACATATGCCAGTATATTTATTTCTTATACCAACTACACCTGTATCTATGGTTGAAATTTGATTTATGTGCGCGCATTTTGTCAGCTGTTGATTGATTGAAGCAAAGGAAAGGGAATCAAATTTTGACTTTATTATAGTTGTTGTTACTGTTGCACTACGTCCGTCTTGTTATTAGTGTGCCATGGGAATTTGTTACCGTTGCTTGCTGTTTTCGTCAGCATGACTATGGCGGATGTGACTTCGCTGCCGTTTGGTTCAATGTTGCTCTTCTCTCCTTCGCGCATTGAAAGCGGTGCTGAAATGCGGTCGACTCGAAACTGGTTCTGCGACAACTGTGAATACGACAACGAGAAGCAATGCGAATGTAACAACATTTGCTGATTGTGTACTGTTGACACCTTATGAAAGCAGAAAAACAAAACGAGGTGCCGGCAGGATGTGTTGTCTGTTATCGTGCTTAACGGATCAAAAGATTTTTCAGACACTGAAATAACGAGATATTTGGAAATTTGGCGTCTGCTAGTAGGGAAATGTCTTCAAAAATTTAAATTTTCGCCATAATGCAGCCACACTCAGTGCTTTACAAGGCAAAAGAAATTAGAATTTTATTATATCTGTAATTAGTAGGAAAAAAGGTAGATAAATAATTTAGATTATAATGAAAAATTCCTCTAAAAGTATTTGAATCATTATTGCCCTTGAAACATATCAAATCTGCATTTGGCATTTTCTTTTATTAGAATCTGGATGGTTTGGACTTAATTTTCGTAACTGAATTATGTTACTTAACTTTTTGCCAATTCCCTAATGGTGGTACATAATCGTAATCTTTTCTATTTTTTTTTGATTATTTTTTACGAGGTGCATTAGCAATCGAAGGCATTAGTCAGCGTGGGACTTTAACGCAGCTAAAAGAACTTCAAGTCCGACGGTTCAACGTTTAGAAATACCGATTTGGTAATTACGTCTGAAGGCCGTCGTGAGTAATAAGCTCAACCATCAGTTAAATTCGTCTGCTGTTCGTCTTGCTGAGTTTCATCAATACGGCAGCTGTTCTTGCTGAGGCGAAGGACTCCAATCCATGTTGCGAAGTTCCACGACAATTCGAGTTGCAAAAGCTTGCACCGCCCTCCACATTTCATCCGACTCAAGCATTTGTGGGAATGGATTATTGGGCGTTAGAAACACACCAGTTTTGTTTGCTAGTCTGTCGTATTCCTTAGCGAAACTGCTGCAATTAAGGCCACACGTTTGGCAGTCTCCTCCTCGTCAAAGCATTCTGAGCAATAAGGACTACCGGCCAAGTCTAAGCGATGCAGATATTTTTGGAAGCATCCGTGTGCGCTTAAAAGCTGCGTCAGATCCACTTGTGAATCAACCTTTGCGTTCACCGGCCTTTTGGTGACTGATCCTATTTTGATTATCATTCAGCTATCGAGCTGGAATATTTTGCTTGTTTGAGTTCCTCCGTCAGCTTGGGACCTTGCGAGCAGTACAACCTCTTTTGTTCATTAGCACGGATATGTATAGACATTTTGCTAGCTATAACGCAGATAACATTTTTCCATAATTTGCTTAACTTAATTTAACTTAACTTTACTTAGTCAACTTAACTTATCTTTACTTACTCTAGCTTAGATTAACTTAACTTAACATAACATAAACAACTCAACTTAGTTTAACTTAACATAACTTAATAAACTTAATTTAAATTGGCTTAAATTAGCTTCATTTAACTCAACTCAATACAACTTAATCATTTTAAGACAATTTAGCTTAAGTTAACTTACCTTAACTTGACTTATCTAAACTATTTTGTTTTGTTGTGTTGGCCTTCGCACATACAGTAACCGTCGACTACTGCATTGAGTGGTGTGACCACTATGGTAAAACAATCCCTCCTCCCCTTCTGGAGAAACACCCTTCCCGGGCCAACTTTCTGCATTATTTCGCGAGGGCCCTAAATGACATCTATAAAAGACCAGTTCTATTCACCCACATCTGGGTCCACCGCATTTGTAGCCAGGCTTCATGCTATAGACTCGTCTTGTTGTGTTTCTGTCTGTAAGCCGAGTTCTATCTTTTTTTCGTAGTGTGTCCTCAATGTACTTACACATCTTTACCGTGCTCCAGCAGTCCTCGCGTTTTGCTGGTTATGTTGCTTGGCGATGTGCTTCCTTAGAACATCTGTTTCAGCGAGCCATCTGCCACAACTAAAAAACCTGTGTTCAACGTCATTCTCGGCGCTTCGCAGTATATGCACTTGGGATCGCTTACGTGGCCCGTACGGTTTTTGGAGTCCCACGCATTCATTCATTTCCGGGCTATGAGGTCGACGGGTATCTCCCCGCTGATCACAAAGACTTCAGCACCGGAGACAATGCGGCAAGCTGAGGCAATACTGAGTACCGCTGTTCATTTCACAGCGTCCAGTGCATTGCACTTAGCTCTGCAACTTAGCACATCTCCACATACTTCTTTGCCATACAAGAGAATTGAGTTTCTGCCTGTCATGATTAACCTTCTTTTGCTGTGTGTTGGCCCACCGATGATTATCATTAATCTGCTAAGCATTCCCGTGATCTTGGCAGCTTTGGTAGCCGCATGCCGTATCTGGGCCCAGCCCGCAATTGAATACCTAGGTATTTGACTCCTTTTTGGGTCATTACGGACGTGTCGTCTATGCTGACCTCGAGTGACAGGTCACCTCGTATCATCAGGATGACTTCGATGTTGGCGAGTTCCAGACTATAGTTCCCAAACCATATTTGCTTCCTGATCATAAATTGGTTCAGCTTTCTCCTAGTGTCGGCAGTGTCCCGTATCTCACTAGATATACATCTTCTGGCATTTCTATGCTCAAGATTTCAATACTTATCTAAACTTCGATTAACTTAAATCGAACCATAAGTTGAGACATTTTTTTAGCGGGACAATAAGATAAATTAAAATTCTGAAAAATACCCTTGTCATAAACTATGCAAACTATGTTTTGTTCAAAGTACTGAAAGTGGTGGCTGCATAGGCAGAAGGGAATGTAGACCAAATAACAATTAGTACATTTTTATTGTATAATTAACGAATATCTATCTAAGCGAATTTCTTTTTAAGTTCTTTTTTCTTGTAAGTATGCTCTAAGCTGCACTTTTTGTGTTATCGTGTCATTCACCAAGCAAATCTCTGCACCTCTCCATTGGCTTATGAGATGATAAATTTAAATCGTGCTCTGCGGCAATCCTTCATCCGTTCTTCGCATTCGACTTCTCACAAAAGAGCAAGACTCTTTACGGGAGTCCCGCGTGCCCACAAGGATCAGTGGATTTGAAAAAATAAGTTAGCTACCCAAGTTTGTGGGCGTTAAAAGGCCTCATGAGCTACAAAACTGAAATAAGTGATGAACCCTACTGCACTCCCTCTATTCTCCAGCGCTTCCCAAGTTAATCGCACAACAGCTTCGAGATAGAAAACATGTATATGTAGATATGTATAGAATAAGCGTGTGTATGTGTATTGTAAACAATGGATGCTCATTTTGAGTCGGTCATACCGCTTTGCATTTGTAGTTGTTTAGCTGCAACTAAGAAAGAGAAATCAACTTACAGCGGAATAAGTTTTTGCTTACACTGCCAGCTGAAGCAACTGGCTTAAAAAACAAAAATTGCTGTTGCAGTAAGCAGCAAGTTTTAGTTTACTTTTACTTTTGCAGTTGCTCACTTTTCGTACTTCGTTGTTCTCGTAATGGAAGCAGAAGCTTAGGCGGAGTTTGAAAATTTACCTATGCTAGATATCAGTTAGCATGAACTTTATTGTGTTCGCTTGCGAGCGAAGCTGTTCATCATCTCCTGTGCGAGTGTTCCGGCATAGGAGCCTTAAAGTACAAAACGCTCCGGAGGTATGTGGCATGGAAACTAACAGAATTATCTGATTTCAAAATAGGTGGCTTTATTAAATTTAAGCGATAGTCAAAATGGTTTGAGCTACGGTTGAATTAGGTCTGAAGTGCAAAAAATGGCAACCACACAAGCTGATTGACTACTGAATAGTCACTTACATTGCTCTGAGAAATCAACAATATGGAATGTTAATGCCTTTAACGTTACTGCAAGCGTTGGTAGCTATCTTAGTAATCCAATGAAGTTAACCCGCTAAACGCCATGGTTACAGCTTTCTGAATTTTCGGTACACCGCCCTAAATAAAAAAAGTTGTAGTCGGCGATACCAAGACGCCAACATGGAACTCTATAGTCATTATCTGTTCTGCAGCAACATTTAAACGATGAATTATGTCTCAAATATAAAAAAATTTCAATATTGCCTTCAATTGCGAGTTGGACATGCCCGCCTTTGTTTACCACTGTTCACTCTTTTACACCTACTTTGTTTGAGAGTCTCGAAGTTATACTCAAATATTTAGGTCTCATCTCCAGTGACTCATATTGTCTACACCCTAAAAATTGTTTTAGAAAAATATGCATGAAATACAAATCAAACTTGGCTTAGACTTGAAATTTCAACAATAACTGGAAATTTGTGGACCTTAATTTTCACACTTCGCACCTACAAGCACTAAGAAGCAGCAAATAATACTTTTATTTCACTTGGTAGTCCTTAAGGTATCCTCTTACATATGTCTTTGGCATTAACCGGGGTACCTATTGCACTTACAGATATTGTAATCCGAAAAATCAGTCTCTTACGAGGGAGATCAAGAGGCTCACGAAATGAACGGAATTTAAATATTCAATTATTTGGTCTCCAAAGAAAACACGCATGGAATTAGACTCTTGCTTTGTCACTGGTTGGTTACTAAGCTCAACACTAAGCTTTGTCAGCCGTAGCCTAATGGGTTGATGCGTGACTATACCATTCGAAAGTGCACAGGTTCAAAACTCTAAATGAAAGATTTTTCTAATAGCGGTCTCCCTCGGCAGGCCATGCCAAACCTCTTAGTATATTTGTGCCACGAAAACGCTCCTCATAAAAAACCATCCGCCGGTCGGAGTAGGACCCCACATTTGTGGAACAACATCCATACGCATACCACATACAGGGTAGGGCATTTTGCACTACAACTAAATTGCACTATCAGTAATGTTTTGGTGGTAGTTAAAATAAGGGTTTCATTATCACTAAATATTCAATTGTCCTCATCCGCCCATTTCACTAATTATTTAGTGCACTATGCCCAACCCTGACCACAAATATGAGAAGGAACTCGGCCAAACACCTAATAAAGGGTAACGCCAATCAAGTTTCTCCATTTGAGCAATTTTTCAATAAACTTTGGTGTTTTTAAATTGTTTAGAATATTAGGTTTTATTTTATAAATTTAAAATGTTTTAAATCTGTATTAGCCTTTTTATCTAAGAAAAACATAAATTTTTTACTTCATTTACAGAACTCAATAACATCCCAAATTGAGAAGAATACTAAAGAGTAAGGCAAAATAATAGTAAAATCGATAGCACTGAAAGCCCTAGTAGCCAGTGTGCTAATTTGTTGAATTTGAAAATTGTACATTAATATTTTGTTAAAATTTTTTATTTTATTTTATTTATTTTATTACTGCTGAATAGAGACTTTGCATTGACAGTATTAAATCTCTACAACGTTCAATAGGAATGGATTGCCATGCTGCCTTGGCCTCTGCAAATAACTGATCCTAATTTTTGATATTCTGCGTACCAAGTGCATTTTTGATGTTGCTCCAAAGATGTTCTAATGGATTTAAGTCGGCACTCAAAGAAGCTTAATCCAGAAAAGTCATCGAATTGTATTCGAAAAACGTTTTTGCCACACCAGAAATGTGCTTCGGATCATTATCTGGCTGAAATTTCCAAATCACCGGTAAATTCTCTACCACATAAGGTAGAACTTCATTTGGAAGTTTCTGAACGTACTTGTCTGCATCGATATTACCTTCAATACGAAGGCTTGGTCCGACACCGTTCCGTGAAAAGCAGCTCCACACAGTTACTGAGCCTCCGCCGTGCTTTACGACTGGTGAGACGAACTTGGAGCCGAGTACTGCACGTTTTGGTCATCTTACATACTTCGTATCATCTGGACCAACTCTACTTATTTTCGCTAAATAAAACTAATAATAAATAATAAAAATAACGGTATAGATTTTGAGTACAGGAAACATGCTTTGGAGCAAACTCAATTCAGCGTTGACGTTTCGGTACTTTTACCAATAGCCCTGAATTTGCCAATTGCCGGACTTTTCCTTTGTTATTGGCTATAAAGCTTTCTCAATGGATGTCAGCAGCTCTATTTCTGGGATACTGATTTGACAATCTAACGATCATCCTATCAATTTGGCTGACAATCTTTCGCGCTTTGGTTTTTGCTGGAAACGTTCTCTACTCTTTTATATGTATTCAAAAAAAAGTTTGAAAACATTAAAAACCATCGTTTTTGAAACATTTAATTATATTGAAGTCTCAACCGGTCTTTCGCAATTCTATGAAATTCTTTTCGAAAAGCTGGTGCAATTTGTCCCTTTCGACATTGACGAATTATGTAAACTTGAGTAAAATGCTGTAGGAATACTCCAGATACTTTATTTTTTACTTACTTACCACTTACGGATGAAGACCCAATCGTTCTTAAGTATATTTCTAACAAAAATATCTGTACTCCAGAGAAATAGATAAATTAAATATGATATATAAGAATTCGGTGCGTAAATTCATTCCTGCTCTTGTTAAACAGATTCAAGAGCTCACATTCGACGGGATGTTTCCTCTGTATTGGTGTGAGAATTCTCGGTGCCCATCTTGCCCTGACCTTAGACATCCCAAAATAATCAAGTTGATCGATTTTCATTAATGCTAAGAGTAGACGCTACTGCAACCAATTTTGCGATTTGTTTCTTTCGCAACCATGCCTGGGGACTTCGTCTCAAGCGCTGCTCTGAGTACTATTCGCCTTCAGTTAACTCTTCACGTTGCTTTGAATAGAGTATGTCAAATTATAAATCAATAGTTTCCTACCCAATAATCCATAGAAGTAGGCGGAGTCTCTTCTTTGGTGATTCCTGATCAGTGAAGAATATTATGAAACTCAACTTTTTTCAATGTTGCGATTTTCGTCCAAATTGTCTTGTTCATCCGGTGATATCTCTGATCCAATTTCATCCTATAAAGTCGGTGCTTGCTCATTAATCCAAAAACACTAGGTATTAGAAGGACTATTCTCTCCCTCACGTTCGTTTTCGATTTGCTAATTGGGGCGATTGACTCCTCATCGTTATTCTAGAGAATTAATTTCAATATTCCTCGGCGAAGCTTATGAAATTATGATATTTTCTGGTTATTGATGGTAAGAACTAATTATGTGTCCAATGCTCTGATTTCTAGATCTTTGCGAGATCTCTCACACTGGTATAAATTTTTCTTCAAAAAAGTACCACTTCAATTTGTTACTAAATTAATTGTTAAGCTAAACTTTAAGTACTACCAAATATTATTTTTCTGTAAACTATAAGATAATGAAACAAGGTTATATTTGATCGATTTAATATTATATTATTCCGTTTTTCATAGTCTGCATGAAATACTGCGTTTTTAGATTATTAAATGAATAAATCAAAATGGAACCTAATTTTGCTGAGGTTTAGTCTGAAAGCTTAGTAAAAATATGCGAACCTCCTGACGAATCCTTCTATAACTTAGACTCTTTGACCTCCCCTCGTAAGTTCCGAATTGTACGTTCGCGGAAGCGGCGTTTTGCGCACAGTTCACTAAAAACAGACTGATTTCTCTCAAGGTTTATTAAATAACATTGAATAGTATGCGCTAGCACTTTAGCATTGTTGTTATTCCTACGAATAATGTAGGTGGAGGCTTCATATATTACACACATACGCGTGCACATACGATACATATGAGACTGCTCAGTCAACGTAGAAAGATTTAAGCTGGGATATTGCATGCCATTAAGATTACTTATGAGGTGTAAAACAAAGTAAGGTTTGCCAGAGAAGAGATGGGGAGACAAGGTGCGGGCGCACGATTACTTAAGTAGAAAAATTAAGAGAAATGCTATAGGCGTCGAAAGCATTTCAGTATAATATATTGCACAAAAACTACACATACCAACATGCAAACAAGTGCGCATGTGTATGTAGGTATGTGTGCTGCGATGGTCCAAGTCAGTTGTATGAACTGAAATGATTGCTTGAAATAATATGCTTTTAAGCACAAAAAAAAGGCAGCTTAATACGACTGGAATAATGTTGAAAGTGTTTAAATAAAAGGAATCATAAAAAACAAAAAAAGAAAACGAAAAAAGCGTAGTAAAAATGAAATCATACTTATGCCATTCCACGTAGAGTGGACGTGTGCGTCGAAGTGCCATGAGATATGTCTGAATTGGTTTGGAAGCAGATTGAGAGGCCTGGATTGGGTGTGAAAAGTGCGAATGAATGACAGTGAATGAGTGGATTGGTGTGTGCGCAACCGGAAAGGTGGCGGGTTGTAAAATCGCATTAGAACACAAAAGGAAGCACTTTACGCCAGTGATTGCAAGCGCTGTGTGGTTTGAATTATAGCTGTGCGCGAATGTTATGCGCTCCAAACAACCATTTCAAAGCTGTCAATTCCTCGCTCTCCATCCTTTCACTCCGCCCCTCCTTTCTTCCTCTGACCCTCTGCACCCACCACTCACCAATTTTGTCTGCGTACATACATTGATTCTTTGGGCAGCGATAACGACAACTCATAGAATGCCGCGTCATCTACGAATCACTTTACTGGCACTTACCAGCGGCTAAGAGTTGTGGAACGCAATTGTATGAGTATGCAGCGCATAGACAAGCAGATATTTTACGCATTCATAAATCTGTGGTGTGATGCTTTTACCCAACCGCAGGTTTGAATTCTTTCGAGGTGAACGCGGCGGAAAGTCGTATAGTGGGCGAAATTGAGTGGAAGAAAAATGATGTTACGTTTAAGTGTTGCAGTATTTTTCATTTGCCGACACATTTTTCTAGGTTCGCATTTTCAATTTTTTCATTTCATTTCGTTTTGGTTAACCTTCTTTTTTATGGTTCAACTTGAAAGTTAAAGTGCATTGCTTTAATAAGTTCACGCTGTTTAAAAAGCTGCTGTAGCAAAGGTTTTATACGAAGTACAGTCGCGCATATTTCATGTTAACAATAAAGTGTCCTTTTATGATATTGCAACATATCAAAATTAAATTTTAACGAATTGGAAGGGATGTATTTACTATAGTTAGCCCAGAGTAAAGCAAGCGATCGATCAGAAGCGGTCATAATTGATCATTAGGAGGGGTGATGTGTTCCATCAAAATAATGCCAGGCCACACATGTTTTAACGGCGTGCCAGAAACTCCGAGATTTTGTTTCAGAGGTTCGATTATACCCACCGTTTAGTCTAGTCCTGTAGTATAGGCGGCCGCCGTAGCCAAACGGGTTGGTGCGTGACTATCATGACACGAAACACAAATTGATAGAAAAAGTTGTGTCTATATAATAGCGAACGATCCTCGGCAGGTAATGACAAATCTGCCAGTATATTTCTGCCATGAAAAATCTACTTATGAAAAACATTTGGCGTTCGGAGTCAGTTTAAAGTTGTAGGTCCCTCCATTTGTAGTATCATCAAGACGCACACCACTAATAGGAGGAGGAGCTCGGCTAATCATCTACAAAGGGCGAACTATAATAAAAGCGAATATATATAGTATGAATCGGATACAAGACAATTATCACCTTTTCAGACATTTGCAAAATTTGCTCAATGGTTCAAAATTGGCCTCAAAGAAGGCATATGAAACTTGACTAGTTAAGTTTTTTAACGATAGAGCAAAGCACTTCTTGAATCGAGAAATTATGAAATTACTTTCTAAATGGATACAAATTATAAAACGAAATGGCGCATATTTGATCTAAATCGAATAATTTTATATAATTGAATTTCATTCTCTAGATGAAGCAAAAAATGCTCAAAACCTTTAACTTGACTTAATAGTGTGCTCAGAACTTACGGATATGAGGCCAAAAAACCATGCGGCGAGCGATAAGTATGCTCCATCAATCTCTTTAGCATGCTCAGATAATAATCTTTTTTTTTACTATGTGGTCTAGTGAAAGGAATTTGAGGTGGACCATCTAACAACGATCAAAGAAAACGATTAAAAAAACTATGGCGTCGAGCCGACTTTGAAGTAGTTTGCTGAAATTGGACGCATCTGAGAAGCACCTATCCGAATTTCTTTATTTATTTTTGATGTTATGTTTATAAACCTACTCCGTACTATGTCTCATCATCAGTAATAATGCTTTCGACAACATTTTTATCCACAACAAGTACATCTTTAGGAACATGAAATTAGGTACAGGGCTAGGCTTTGCTTTTCTTCACACTAATTTCTTTGCATTTTTTCTTGATTCTGTCTTACTCTACAAAAAATGTTTGTCATTTGTCAAATAAAGAAACTTCAAATAAGCGTAAATCAAGCTGCCTGGCACTCTTTGTATTGTATGTATAATAATTTCATAGAAAAAGTCTTATCAAATCAGGAAACCAGAAAAAAAGTCAACCTTCTCCTATTCGAAAATTATTTGCAAAATTGTTTTGCATTTCTGATTCAGATTTTAGGTCAACGTATGAATAACTTATCATTGTAAAAATGAATCTATTAAGAAGCTCAATCTCTACCGTATCAAATAAGCTTATGGCTCTTTCAGCCACAGTCTTAAAAAAGTATAAGTAAAGTCGGGGATCCCAACTACTGAACTCTAGTAAAGAATTATTCTAACCAATGATTTTTAGTATATGAAAAATGCAGTTTTTGTCGGTTGACAGGTGGCTTTGCTGTTAAATTGCCTGCTAGAGAGTGATTGTCCATAAAGTTAGAAGGCTGGCTCTTGATTCTCAGATCAATGAAGTTATTAAGAAGAACAAGCGGCAACTGTTTATTTGGTATAGAATTTTCAGCGTTCGTTCAGCACCTCCTAATTTCCGCATTTAATTTGGAAGCAAAATAATTAACAGCGTGGATGTAAAGACCAACAATATCGATTCCTTTAGTTTTGTAGCTTGAATTTTCATATACAAAAGTAGATTGAATAAATTACGTGATAGAGTGTCATCTTATATGAAATCCCGTTTTGTATTAATCGAATCGGAGAGGTGATCCACCAGGTTGTAAAGCTGTTAAAAAAAATTAATTTTTTTCCTCGGTAGATGGCTGCAGTAATTAATATCTCGTTAAGTATCGATCAAAAAATTTAAAGTTTATGCTCGCCAAGGTGACATTTCACACTTAAAAAAATTCTTTTGCCGATTTTGTTTATTCCATTCAGTTGTGAGTTACAGGGTGTTAATAATGGAAGTCTACAAAGAGAAAACTCGTTACATTTTATGGTGTTTTTTATGAAGGCGAAATTGCAAGCCAGCCTGCTGAAACTGTGAACTGCGTTTATGGTACCGATACTGTAACAGCCAAGTACTTGCAATTTTGATTTCATCGATTCCATTCAGGCATTTTTGATGTTAAAGAAAATGGCGATAGAATCACATCAAAAATTATGGATTAATGAAACAAGTATATTAAAAGATTAACTCCCAACTATAATTTCTGTCTATTTCTACTAATTTTATATAAATTCATTAAAAGCCACCCGTGCTCTTTTGCATGAGCAACAAATTAAATTGTGTGAATTTTAGCCAATTCTGATGCAAATGCAAGGTAGTCAAATATTATATATTCCAGAATCTGATTCAATTTAGTAGGTAAGTATGGGGCTTTCCCTTCGCAATCTCTGTTGTTTATTATGTAATTTTTTTGTCGAAAATTCCAGCATACTGGTGTAAGAATATTATTTATAGTACCAAATTGGAATTACACAAAATGGTAAGTATTCTCTCATCAACGACAATGGTATTTCGGAGCTTTTCAGACTGCATTGCCGCCTACAAGAGTGGGTATGGGGCGATGTATACAAAGACGCCTGATAGCTCGAGAGCAGAGTGAGTGGAGATCTGGAGATGTTCGTTAGTTTTTCGGATTCCCCAATACTGTAGTGTCTTTCAGGTACAGTGTAATGCGATGACAATGGTTGAGTCATTTCACCTAAAGGTAATGTGGATCCCTGGCCATTGTGACATTGAGGGTAATTGAAGGGCCGATGAACAAGCGAGACTTGATACCAAGTTGACTGATGAGTACACAGACATCGATACAGGCGTACCCTTACAGATTTGTAAGCTAGTTATCTTTGAGGAAATTATAAGAGCAGCAAATGAAAATTGGCGTAATGAAACCAACTGCAGAATCGCCTGACAATTGTGACATACCCTCAATGCTAAACGCACCGAATCTTTGCTAAGCCAAAATAAGTACAGTCTTAGCACACTGATTTCTGTTAATAACCGGGCACTGCCTAATAGCTAGACACGCACAGAGGCTGGGCGTGCAAAAACATGTCTTCTACAGAAACTGTCTAGAGGAAGAAACGAAACGGAGGATCCCTCACCTCCGGTGCCATTGTCCTGGTCTGTCCAGACGTAGGTTTACTATTCTAGAGAGACAATAGAAGAAGATCTTAGTTGTGCAGAAATCAGGCAAAATTTTTTAGAAGTACACACTGATTTTAGGAGAGATAAGGACAAGTTCCTCATGCGGCATTACAGGGGGCTCTGAGCCTCAGTGTGTCCCACAGTGGGCAACCGGTTAATCCTAACCTAACCTTTACACTAATGACACTGTTTGTTTTAAAAAATGTTGGAGAACAAAGTGCAAGCAGCTGTCAAAAAAAAAAAGAATATTAAAAATCTAAGCGATCGAATGCCACATCAAATTTGCTGTTATTTTACATGAGCCAGGTTATGGAAACCCGAAAATTTTCGAAAGATTCAGATTGAAAAGTTCAAAATTTATATTAAATTTCTGAGATGATTCCAAATTGCTTGCTACAATCATTAAATTATTAATTCAATTTGTTGCCTATTGCATCCTACTTAAACTGTTTAACCTCAAAATCGAAATCAAATTGGCAAAGGAAAATAAATTACCTTTGAAGCCGACTTTTTACTCCCTTCAAAACGAGGCTACTGCTAAGTAACGGTATGCGTGTGTAACTTAACTTTTCAGCTCTTCGGTTGCTACAACAACAGCGTGTAAAGTCACAACGAATCTGAAATAACGGGATTGCAATTGTCACGTCAAAGGACAGCAAAAATGGTAAGCATTATTCAAATGCGTCAACATGAAAGGAGCCCCTCAAATACATTTCACCAGCAATGCCTTGCCAACTTCAAAATCAGCCTCTTCGCTGCCTGGCCTTGGTAACCATTTGTCATTTTGTTTTTATATCTACCATTGTCGTTAACTTTGTTAATGTTGAAGTTGTTGCTAAAAAATTACACACTTACTAAGTAAATAACGTCGAATAACTTTTCGCTACACCATCACCCATTCGGCATTGGATGGCTTTTTTGGATGCTGCTTAAAAAAGCTCAAAGTAAACAGTTCTTTTGATCTCAGAGGGCGTTCAACCACGGTCTCACAGCCAATTGAAAATGTTATATTTGAATATACACTCTTTTACCAAAAGGGTAATTCAAGTTGGAGTTTCTTTCTCGGACTAAAATTAAAAAAAATGTTGGTACGAAATTCATATCAACTTCGTGCAGATATACCTATATTAGAGACACTCAATTGAATGACTGATGATTTCAAATGTTTCAGATGTCAATTTTTTTGCTGAATATTTTGATAACATTTAAGTATTAGTGCGGTTCTGACTTGACAAGTGACAATTTCGTGCCTAATTTTAACTTTAAAAGTTTCAGTTACTTACGGATAACTCACAAAAGCTCTTTATTTCAGATAATCATGAAAGGCGTCAATAGCGAAATTTCGTTCGTATCAAATTTATTATTTCATTTGCTGTGTCCATGTCATACCGTCTTTTTAAAACCATATATCGATAATATTCAGAGCAGTGTAACAGCAACAGCACTAGAAAATATATGGTTGCTGTGCAGCGAAGCAATAATGCAATTTTGGCGTGGCAATCTGATGCACGTTTCAACAACCGAATCCTTAGGCAGCACAAATCCATTTTTCGTTTAGCTATGCAGTGACTTCAGCTGCGCTATTTCAAACAGCTCAGCCATAGCGCAGTTAATTTTTTGTTTTTTACTTGTTTAAAAAACTAAAAAAAAAAAAATACAGACACTAATTGGAACTTTTGAACAATTTTATAGCTATGAGGCTTTGACCCTGAACGACCTAAACAACATCTGTGGTCATTTTGTAACACAAAAGCAAGGAAATAGCAGTTATGGTAGAAAATACGAAAACAATACGACAGTAAGAGCCACAACAAGACTTTGATGCTGTCGCTATGCTGCTATGTAGTAATTATTTTCGCAGCAAAGCGGGAGCGCAGTTTCTTTTGGTATTGCTCTGCTTACAGCTTCAATTTTTGTTGCTGTCAAAGAACAGCCGAAATAAAATGAAAAACCTAGACCACTTTGCATTAACTACTTCATAGCAGCAACATCAAAGAAAACATTGCGCTGGTCTCGCTATTGCTCTGATCTTCAAGAGATGCTTAGTAGAGAGAGTAACTCTGAGAGCAATAGTCAACAAAAAAAAAATTACGTGTTCTCTGCAGTTGGAGTAGTAAAAGTAGCGATTTCAATCCGTTTCAAACGAAATAGGCTGAAAGAACGTCGTCAACATAGATAAAATTAAAACAAATATAATATATGGAATTTTAAAAAAGATTTGCTATAAAAAAATGAATGGATGACAAAATGAAAAAGTGGGCACTATTACAACAAAACCTCTTTAGTTCCACGTTCATATGATATTTTTCCTGTATAATCACAAAAAAATTATTTTCATCGCATGATATTACAAGCACCGAAAATATCCACACCTTTACGGAATTGCGTAAGTATTAGGTTGGAGAATAAGTTCGTAGCATTTTCACCGAAGAGTTTTATTCAAACAAAACACAATAATTACATTTATGAATAAATTGATAAATTATTTCTTCGCTGTTGCTGTTTACAACCTCTTCCCACCTCTCGACTAATTTGTTGATGCCGTTTAGTCAAAAATCGCCTGGTCTGGTGTCAAAGAAGTTTTGAACTAGTTTTCAAGCTCCTATTTGTTATCGAAGGCAACGACTTTCATATGTTGGTAATCAGTCGCTGCCAGGTCCGGAGAATGCGGCGAATGCTGAAGGACCTCCCATTCGAGCTCTTGAAGTGTGGCTTTGACGACTTGTGCAACATTGAGCCTGGCGTTGTCATAAAGGAGTATGGTTTGACTATGTCGATCCGGTCTTTTGACAATAGCCTCATTCCCGCGGGCAATTTAAAGCTCCTTGTTGACCTTGGCATTCTTTTCAAGCATTTTTCAGTGTACCATCACCTCTCAGTCCCACCAAACACATATCATGATCTTCTTTGAATGAAGATGTGGTTTCACTCTCGGCTTTAGCGTATCTTCTGGAGCTACCCACTCCTTTTTTGTTTCATATTGATGTATGGACACCATTTCCCATCTCTCGTGACGATTTGGTTGATTATGAAGCAATTTGAAAGCGACTTTCTTTGTTTTTTCGCTGAGCTCGTGAGGCATCCAGCAATCCAGGCTACCAAATTTTCGGTAAGTATAATTGAATGAAGGTGAATGATCGCAATTCATTTTTTCCACCAATTCACGACTGGTTTGGCGGCCGTTCTCTTTCAAAAATCATTTGAGACGTTTTTCAAAGAATTCGGAAAGCCTTCCGCTGCATGACGTATCATCGATGTCAAAGTCACCATTTTTGAACTTTACAAATGGTCTCTGTGCTGTAGACTCGCCCATGACACCTCTTTCATACACGTCGGAAATATGCCGGACTGCTTCGATAGGTTTTTGACCTAGATGACAAGCAAAGAACAGGGTTGTCTTAAATGTTGATTTTTGCCTCCTGCGAATTCCATTTCTAAACCTAATAACCAAGACTAATAAAAAATTAAATAACTCAAAAATACAATTAACATGGTTTTGTAGAGCAGAAAGAGTTCTATCGAGTGAATACTTACTTTTTCCGCTTACCTAAAAACGCTATGAACTTATTCCCCAACACAACAAAATCCTACACTCTCGATTGCCTGCTATACAAACGAACTGAACCAGTCGGTAAAAACGTGCTGCTACAAAAGAAACACGAACTTCAAATACCCTGTACACTTAACTCATACGTTCTACAACTTTTACATATTTTCAAGTTTAACTGTCTGGTTGGAGTATTTCACAGGCAACAGGCAAAAAAGTTGCCAATAATTTTTGGTGCATTTCACCAAATCGGGTTGATAAAGTTGCGAAAAGTTCATAATTATTAGCCCAAAATAATCGAATTCATCATACTTTTGTGCGCGTGTGTGGGTTAGCGTTAGAAATACCATCTTCATGGCAAAGCACTTTTGTTTGTTTTTGTCATAATTAGTTTTCGCTTCATTACTGAAGAACCATCATTAGAAGGCATTTGAGCGTGTGAAACAATTCAACTTCCCAGGGGATAGACATAGAATTTTCATTGAAAGTGGAAGAATATCGAAATTAATAACAAAGAACTATTTGCACACAAACAAACCCTTGTTTTGTTCATAACAACAACACCGTCAATATAATACAACTGAATCAGATTATTTGAAAGATAAACAACTTAAGATCTTTTTGAAATTAATTATCATAATTACGTGTATGTATATACATGAGTAGGTGTGTGAGTATATGTACATTGAATATAGCGTTGGCCTAAGTAAATTAAATTTTATATTTTCATCAGCCATTTATTAAAATGAAAACTCAAACAGAAAAGTTAAATTTGTTCTTAAAGGGGCGTTCTATTTGGCCTAGGTGCGTCGTAAGACAGCCATTTTACTTAAATAATACTTATATAAGTATGTATGTAAATATTATATTATATATGACCCATTTCAGAAGCATGGAAATTAATACTTGTGAGCCACATGATATGATGTCTCCATTGCCTCGGCACGCATGATAAGGCGATTCAAAAGTAAGATTATTGTAAGAAGAAGGTTCTTTCACAGTTTGACGTTTCGAGAATAAAATTATGTTTTCCAAATGAAAAGAAAAGAAGAAAACTCAAGACAGTCTTCAGTACTACCATGCCTTAGGTGAATTCTCTTCCGGCAAAGCGGATTTCAAAAATAAGGCATCGAGTCTGATCAGTATGTGAACGCTTTTTCTATTGCCTATAAATTGGAGTTAGATTCAGTCAGTTTGGAATCATTTACATAAAGACAGGTATAATAATATTAATTTCATCGTCGAAGTGAAGAGTTAAGAGTTGTTGTTGTTGTTGTAGCAATAATACAAGCTCTCTTTGTGTAGTGTATATCACTGGCCGTCTTCGTCTAACTCATCTAAAGGTAGACCCAGGAAACATGCTGTCTCGAAAGGTTGGGTCCAGAGGGAGAGGAGTGTTAGATGAGTGGATTTTGAGGGGCATGTGAAAAGGTGGTTAGTGTCGTGCGGGGCGCCTTCACATGCATGCTTCATTCTCATTGCAGCCGGTTCTACGTTACCGGAATGTCTCGGGTTTTTCCCGACCAAGGGCTGATGAGGGACTTGAAGAGAGGCGAGCATGCGTTCTTCCTTATGCCGATGATGTTGCTTTAGCTGTAAAAGGAAATTTTTCCAATACACTCTGTGAATTTATGCAGAACTTATTAATTGAGGTAGACCAATTTTCGACGACACATGACGTCATAAATGCTACCAAGTCATAAACGCTAATCTTAAGCGCTACCAAGACTGAACTTGGACTGAAGTCCTCGCTACCTAGGCTTGATATTAGATAGAAAGCTAAATGGGAAATTAAATGTAGAATATAGAGTGAGGAAACATTCATTTATGCAAGAAAACCATAGTGTAAACTTTTATCTCTGTTTAATTCCGAAAATAGTACACTGGTTGTACTCAGCAGTGGTAAGACCGATTGTATGTACTATACGGAATATTAGTATAGTGGCCGACACTTGATAAAAATAGTATTGTAAAGAGATTGGCTCGTATTCAAAAACCAGCAAGCTTATGCATAAGTGGAAATCTAGTACCACTCCCACAGAAGCACTAAAAGTAATTTTATACTTATGTCCAATTGACTTATATGGCAAGCAAGTAGCTTCCAAGTCAGCATTCAAGCTCAGAGAATTTGCTCTTCTAAAAACATTTAACAAAGGTCATTCGACTACTTATTTATATTAAAAAAATTTTGTATTATGAGAGCTACTAACGATTTTTGTTAGTGTAAGGCTTCATTTTAATAAACTCTTTACCACAATATTCCCTTCTAAACCTTCAAACCTACTTTTCCTGTTTCTAAACAAAAATCCTCCAATTCCATTCCTCAACCCCAAAAGCTTATCTTTACTTATCCAGAAAAATATGAGACACAGATGCCGCTCCAAGCTGTAAGAAGGCATTGTTCCTAAGCAACGACATGTGGGCATCCCCATTACTTAGGACTGGTAGCGGCAGGCTAATCACCTACTCTGTCAGAAATCAAAAAACAGATTAACGAAACCAACGCAAGACTGAGTTTTGTCGAGGTTTCTCAAAAGAGAACTGGAGCAGTGGTATGTTAGATGATCCATAGGAAGTTAGTCTATTTACTGACGGATCTAAGAATCAGTGCATCCTTTCGCTTGCCTTATCACTGTATTGTCTTTCGGGCAGAAGGTATCGCCATAAGATACGACTTATTTTTCTTAATGGAGAGACGCCTAACTACGAGAGACGTATATATCTACTTGGATAGTTAGACAGCTCTGATATCATTAGAGTCAGTAAGACACTCGTGAAAAACGTTAACTACCATGTCACAAATTTTTATACGAAGTATCGCAATACTTTAAAATTAACCTGATCTGCATGCCAGAACAAAGGGATATACATAAATAGAAGGCACTTGCAAAGCAGATGAGCTTGCAAGGAAAGGTACAATACTAAACATTATAGGCAATCATCTTTTTGCCAAATAAGTAGGCAAGCTAGGCTAGAATGGAACCACGGCCGCACAAAATCGCCTCTGAATCTTAGGAGATAGATAGGGGTACTAACCGGTCAATATCTAATTGAAAAGCATGCAAATATACTGGGGGTACCATATAATGACTTCTGTCGAAGTTGTAAAGGCATTCAAGAAGAGGAAACCATGAAGCACCTCCTGTGTACATTCAATGCTATACACAGGAAAAGGCTTTCCACGCTCTAATTCGCCTTTCTTCACAGCATTGAACAGGTCTTACTACAAATAGTTACCGGATAACAAAATTCATTAAATCCACAAGTTGGTTCAGATAAGACTCAGTAGTGTAAAGGATGAGCTCCAGTGGTATTACAATGATACTATACAGGTCAAAGTGTGTCGGATGACATCCACTTAACCTAACTTCACCCTTTTTGGGTGTTTGGCCGAGCTCCTCCTCCTATTTGTGGTGTGCGTCTTGATGTTGTTCCACAAATGGAGGGACCTACAACTTCAAGCCGACTCCGAACGGCAGATATTTTTATGAGGAGCTTTTTCATGGCAGAAATATACTCGGAGGTTTGCCATTGCCTGCCGAGGGGCGACCGCTATTAGAAAAATGTTTTTCTTAATTTTGGTGTTTCACCGAGATTCAAACCAAGGTTCCTCTGTGAATTCCGAATAGTAATCACGCACCAACCCATTCGGCTACGGCGACCGCTCGGGAACATACAATTAGAAAAAGTTGTTTCTGTCATTTGGTGTTTCGTAACTTGAGGCTCGAACGTGTACACTTCCGAATGATAGTCGTGCAATAACATATTCGTCTTCGGCAGCCGCTAAATACTGAACGCTTATTTCCAGCTAGACAAGATTTTTTACTGAACAACTAACGAGAATCCCATCGGGCTGCTTATTTCTGGTAACTAGATGCAGGATATTGAAATTAATAGAGCCACCTTCATCCACAAATTCTTCCCATAGTACCACTCTCCATTCACAAAATTTTAGAGTAGAAAATAATTGTTATTAATTACTGTTCCAACTTGATTAATCTCGCAACTGTAATAGATTATTTGAATGCTCTTACACTGAACACAATATTTGACCATCCGCAGCATAATTGTTACAATGACTTTGACAGTTTGATGTCATTCGGGACTTGGCAGTACAGTTATGCTCTTTTCACACACTCATTTCTTAGGATTTTCCTATCAGTCGTTGTTCAGAAGGCAACTAAGTAACATTACCTGTGGTTGCGTTGATTTTCTGCATGTATGACCAACAAAATCTCAGTTTTTTTCCGAGCCCTGTTTTAACCTGCTAAGCCATTATGCCAAAAAAATCAGTTGATCACTTCAGCTCTGATTATGTATTTGATATTGGTTACATCTTTGCATTCTGTACATCGTACTAATGCGTCCATCAGATAACTTTGGTGCTCTGGGGAACTCAGTAATAGAAGGTGTAATGAGATACCCACAAAAGTTTATCTTTGACTGAGCTTCGCCTCCAGATTCTCCTTTTTTACTTCTTCCCTTGCCCACCGCGACCTTGGCGCTAACAATAAAGTGTCTCCCCTAGTCTCCAGAACTGGCCTGATCAGTCTATTACTTTTCTACAGGGTAGATACATTTTACAGGGTATATTTCTTGGTTGAGGCCCCAGTACCACTACCAGCCAAATAGTTGCCGTGCATATGGTTGTTCACAATCATAAATTGCCATTTGTGTAAGACCTCCTTTCGTAACCAGACTTAAACTAGACTTTGGCGGCGTACACTAGGTTTTATTATATCTACCTGCCTTACTAATTCAGTGGATCCATTCAATTTTGAACAAACTTAAATGTGAGCGCCATTTTCAAACTTGATTATGTGATTATCCTCACATACTTGAACGTTAATGCACAAGTAGTCTATTACCATCGAACAAAACATAACTTTAATTTAAGTCCTCAGCTGTGCGCCAAGTAATACGCCAAGATTTCTGTAAGGATAAAGTTTTTTGAATGCCGCACCTGTAAGTGAAGTATTAATAAGGCAATAAATACTGGTAAAGTCAATTTTGAACAAAATAAAGTGTAAACAGTAGAATGGAAACAAAAAGGCTTTCATTTAAAACATACTGATGTACATACACACATACACACATGTGTATGTAGTAGAGTATATCAGGGCACACATGACAGAGTTAAAGGATGAGTTCATTCATGTTCCAAAGAGCGTATAAGAATAAATGCCTGTGGGAAAGGATATTTCTATGCGTATTATTTCCCTACAGTAAATTGAATTTTTTAACACTAGGCCATTCAGGGATGGTACTAGTTCAAGCGCTATCCTCACGCAATGCTTTCAATTGACTTTCACACGGTAAGGTATCACTCATCACGTATTAGTAACTAATTAATTAAATTTTTGCGTATTTTTTTCAATTTTAGCTTATTACATTAATTATTTATGCAATGGAAATTTATTATGTTCTATTTATAGTTCGACAAAAAAGCGAAACCATTTAAAACTTATAAATTTCACTGTGTAAGTTCAAAATTTGGTCAAATGTTTTGATAGTTGATCTTCCTTAATTGAAGTCTTCTAAATTCAATGGAGTCCGCAGTTCCTTCAGATTGTCATTGGAGACAACCGCATTTGAAAACTTCACTTGAGGCCTCAGAGATCTCATTTGGAAAGGATCTTACAACATAAAGTTAGGTACCAAAAACAAAAATGAGATATATTTTAACGTGTTTTTTATTTACATTTTTTTTTTAAGTTTTTACATATTTTTATTTATTAATAAAACTTTAAATATTTTTTTATTTTAAATTAAAAAAACATTTTTTTAATGTTTTTTTTTGTAATATTATTTTATGTTTTTTTTTAATTTAATTTTTAAAGCTTTAAATTTAAATTTTTTTTTTATGATTTTTAATTCAATTTTTTTTTTTTAATTTGCCTTCGTTTACCTTGTTTTTTGTAAAAAAACTCCATCAGATTTAATGCTGCAAAATTTTCTTTTTTAATTCAAGGTGGAGCAAAATTAGTCAGTCAGTTCTGGTTTTGAATATTTTTTTTGCTAAATAAAAGAAAAGTATTTTGTTGCAAAGTTCACAAGTGTTAAAAACTGACGTACGACATCATTTGCAAAAATGATATGCCTTCCGATAGGTAGTAAGCTTGCGCCACTTTGTATAAACTCAGTTATTTTTAGAGAAAGGTCGAACTACGGCTTTAAAGTGCAAATCGTGAAAAATTAATTTGTGTCAAAATGAGTTTTGCTTAAAAATTGGGAAACCTCACATACGCGAGTTTGTACTTTTTACGACGATATGTAAAGGGTTTTCCAATAACAGGTGTTATCTATCGCTATCGAGAGATGATTAACGATTTTTTATGGTCTAATCCATCACAACTGATCAAAGCCGACCGTGAAATGAATGTAATCAATTATATTAGGAAAGCCCTCTGCATTCTTTGAAATTCTAAAGGAGATATTAGTCCACAGATAAGATAATGCTAAGCAGGGCAGTGTTCTGATTCTTCTCTTAGAGTTTAGATGTGTTGGAAGTCCTGCCCTAACATCAACTTCATTAATCTGTGGTATATATACATATATTTCGACATATACAAGTATGTATGCTTATATGTGTATAGTATTATAATATAGTATTTGTCGCCAGTTGCCACGTAAAAAAATTGAAGGTACCGCGATGTTGGCGCCGAAATAGTGGCCTAACTTTTAGGCTTTCACATTTCTGTTGATTGACGGAACACGAAACAAAGCATCTAACTACAAAATTGGTTAGTACACGCAATTTAACGCCTTCTGGTTTGTTGTCACCGCGCGGCAGGTGTCTAGGCGTTGGCATGCTGCTCAGTGGTCCGCCACAAGCGCTACAGGTTTTGGACCCTCTGTGCCCATAATGGTTTTTGGCGTGTTTTGCCAGGCGACTGCGGACAAAAAGTTGGAGAGAGTGGAAAACATTTGCAGTAAACACGTATCTATGCGCGTATATGTATATGCATAGGTTATAAAGTTAATAGTCACGGGTTGGGTGCAGCTATGCAGTTTTTTTTCACATGTTTTGGCTGAACTTACATAACAAAAAGTTACGCTGGCATCTAAAGCACTGGCGGCTCATTCATTTTACTCCAAAAAACTAGATTTTAGCTATGGACATATAATTGCTTAATTTTCGAATATTTTCTTACTTCTACGCGGATTTGTTATTTGTATATTTTGGGGAAATTCTTATTTGGCATGAAATTTTATACCATTGGCCGATATTTTCAATACTTGAACTAAGCCCCTTCCGGTACCGCCAGTGCCCAGCACATGCCTACATATGCACTTATATTTACGAGAAGAAGTTCCCATGTACCCCACGCTGTGTGCAGTAGTTGGCGGAAAGTTCAAATTTAGTGGCATAAATTTGAGGTGGCACCTGAGTACGACGGTAAACCAGCACTTACATCACCTACACTCGGCTCACACACACACACACACAAACTTCCACACATAACTTCACCCCACCAAACAAATAATTTTCACAATTGAATGTGAACTGCTGTGACGCCTGCAACCAACACCTGCAACCAAAGAGCAAAGTGCGAAAACACCGAAGTAGCAGCGAGGGTGCAAAATGGGACAGAAAACTTACACGGGTACCCGAGAGAGGGGAGCGCAGAGCATGTGCATGTTACCAAACTGAATGTTGATGTCTGCAAAAATTTTGTAGTCGTTTATCTTTGGAACGGTGTGAATGTGAATGTGTGCTCGATGCAGCTGGCGTTCATAGTTGTGCTTATTCCTTTAAAAAATTTACTATTTTATACTGGTATGCAGTGAATACCTACATACTTACAAATGTTCATATGTGTGTGTGCATCTTATTCACACACCTACACGGATCTATCGAATTTGGCAAAGTTTTAAAAATAGTTGCTCTTGTTTCCGTACTTTCTTGACAATCTCAACATTTTATTTAGAAAAGTCGGCATTTTAAAGTTGTTTATTAATGTCAAAGTTTTTACGTTTTTTGTTTTTGTTTGTTTTTCCCTTGTCTTTGGTGAGTAAGCAGCAAAGTTTGTTTTGAACTGTAGCAGTGCGCCAAAATGATAAATAAATCTAAATGACGAAAAGTGAGAGATAACAGTAAGCAAGAACAAGGCAATTACTATGCAGAAACTGAGCTACCTTTATGCCATTTTTATTATATGTAATCACCTTTGACATGTATTCATAGCTAAAATTTGTGACAAAGAATTCAATAGAATTGTGTGTTTAAAGGACGTGATAAGTTAGGTTAGTTAAGGGAAAGTTGGGTAAAGTTAGGTAAGCTGAACAGGGCATAGCACACAAGTATATGGATGACTCGAAGTTGGACGGAAGATTTGGGGGTGGGTATTCTGCGAAGAGCTCCCCATCAAGCTCAAATTTAGGCTCACGGACCACTATAGTGTTTACCAAGCGAAGGTAGCCGCAATTAAGGAAGCAGTGAATTGGTTGCTTACTTCTGTAATTACTGTAATGGTAATGGTAATGGTTGCACGGGTTAGACTAAGGCCTTTATGCACTGCGACCAGATTGATCTATTGTGCGCTCTTAATTATTTAATTGTAATTATTTAGTATACCGAGGAATCGAACCAGCTCCTTACGAGGGAGCAGGTGTAGGTGTTCCTCCTCTAGTAGGTACGAGCCCAGAATTCTGTGTCTCCTATGGCCTAATGTCACACAGTTGGTGATTAAGTGTTCCATAGACTCCTCTTCATCACAGCAGAACCTGCATGGTCTTGTACAAGATAATCCTATTGTGTTAAAGTGTTATTACAGGCAAAGTGACCTTTAAGTGCGTCACAGAGTAATCTTAGGCCCTTTTTGTCTAGGGTTAGAGCAGATTTTGCTCCATTTGCATGTAAGTTCAAAAACTCTTTGGACTGATTAAGGCCGCTTGTGCCGCTCCAGTGTTCCCTGATTTTTGTTTGAATCCATTTTTTCGTTTCCTGTTCTACAATATATTATTTTTGTTAAAGCCGAAAAATGGGGTTGGTCTAATAAATAGCCCTTCTGTCCCTTTTTACTCCGACAGCCAAGTGACAATTATGACCTTGGGCTCATTGTTTGTGCATTCGATATTAGTCGGGGAATAACTGGCTTCTTTCTCGATTGCATCCGCGAGCTATTGTGCAAACGTGCAAAGTCGCAAAATCCTTCTGGCCACAGGTAGATCGGGGGCACTTGAGGGAACTTCTAAGGCTAACAAAGCCACAACTCTCCAATTTTGGTAGGTATCTTTACCGAATATTGTCCGTTAGCTATCCTCGCGGTGAGACTTGGGATAGCTTCAAGTCCTTTCAGCAGAAGTTGTCTCGACGATTAGGTGGAATTGTCTCAGTTGCCTTGCTCTCGTTGTGCAAAGATTTAGCATTTGAGCTATCATTTTTTGTTACACCTATGTATATTGTAGGTTTAAGTACCACACATCTGAAGAAATCCATAAGTAGCTCAAAGCGGTTAAACGAACGTCAACCTGATATCCAAAGCACATTCTTCCTTTTTCCCCCATTTGGTTCTATTTCATCTTCCTTCCTCTTCCCCTGTATGGTATCACAACGGGCGAATTTTGATTGTTTGTCCCAGTGGAGCGAGGGGTCCATTTAACCTAACCTAACCTAGGTAAGCTGATGTTAGGTTTGTTTGAGTTGGATGTAAAATTTAATCAGTTTTTATGTCTAATCTATCCAGGTGGCTCACTCCAAATCTGAGTTGTATTTTTCGAAGTACGAGGCGTTCGTTTCTACGTTAGGCGTTGATGAGCCCATAAGTTACTCTGTGAGTATTCAGGTTACTTCAACGACAAGAAACTTAGAATGTTTATATGCGTGCTTGGATTCGATTTTGTACACCGTGCCCCAGACGACACTTTCCCTGCACACTCGTCTAGTTTTTCATTTATGGAAACACCACTTTTCCACAATACCGAATACGAATTATGCCCTGCTGTTATTGAAAGAATTTTCGACATTCTTCTACACGTTTTCTGTTAGACCTTACCAAGCCACTCTAATTGCATAGATCTCAGCTTGATAAATGTTGCGGTAGTTTGGAAGTCTGTAGGATTTCCTTGTAGAGAGTTGCTGGGAGCATACGATTTTTCTTCACTGCGCATTTTGGAGCAAACAGGAAAGTTTGGAATTTGGCCACCGTTTCCTGTGATATCAGTTTCCAAGTGACTTGTAAGTAGGTGTCCGGAAAATGCAGTTGCAGATGATTGAAAAAAAGTTTCATATGAACCGATAACCTGAGAGGCATCCCAGGCGATGAACTCAAATCAAACACTTATTTGGATATGCTTGCAAACCATACAAACTGCTGTACTGAGTCGGAAAAACACTAATTCGAATTATTTTAATTGGTTTGCCAAGAATTTAATTTTTTTCTTTGTATTTCATTCTTTAGAGACATGGTTGCTAATAATTCTTACAATCAACATTCGTGCCACGCCTAATTTATTTGTTTATGCTACTTACATACACGTGTATGCTATGTGTACAACTTGTACAATTTAAAGGAAGAAGTTTTCCCAAATTAGCAAGCAATAAATTAATTTATCTTTTGGGAGCAGTTATAAGATAAACTTAACTTTACTCATGAGATCAAAGTCAAATGGAATGGCATGAGTGCACTCATACATATCTACATATGCACAAATGTATTCATGTAATATTGGTATGTGAATGAAAAAGTATGTACAAATGTATAATTGAATGTCTGAAGGCTGTCCAGGTACGTTGTGCATTACAGAGGAAAAAACCTGGGGAGAGAGAAACATCCATAACGTAACATCCATAAGTGGCGCCTAAGGCCACTAAAGCTGCACCTAATTCAACTATCGCAGTTACTAAAAAGGCTAAGCTTATCCAATGAGAAACGTTGGCCTCAGCAGGGATGATTCCACTATACATAAGAAGGTGTGGGCACTGGAAGCGTTATTTCCAAATGAGACATACAAATCGGGATATGCACATTATAGTGTCTGACAGTCAAACAATAATGCAGGATGTCCGATGGCAAAAGTAAAAGCTAAATTTAAAAAGAATTAGTAATGGCTAAATTAGAAATATTACTAAGTCAAGTAAATATTGACTGTTACGTCGGACACTCTTGTAATCTTATTTTTTTTATTTTTCGTTGTAGAGGTGGCACAAAGCATTGAAAGCCGAAATGTGGGGCTTACCTTTCAGGTTACCGCACTAAAACCCACCCTTGCGTCAGTTTTGTTTTTCCGTGGAACTACCGTTAGGTATTGCTTTGCAGAGGGAGGGCAGCCTATTGTCTTTCTATGAAAACTTAGGGAGACGCACTGAGCATCGCAATTTCGTGCTGATTTTATTTGCTACATTGCAAACAGCGGACCAGTTTTCTGTTGACTCAAACATAATATCAACCTGATGATTAACCTTAAGTGGCTTCCCTACCTTGTTACTCAATACATGGAGCTTTGCAATGGCCTATTAGAAAACGCTTTTTCCATCATTTGGTGTTTTGTGCCCGAGACTTCGAACCCATGTACTTCCGAATGGTTGTGACTCATCAACCCACTCGGCTACGATGGCCGCCTCCGCGTTCCTACGAAGGCTAAAATCCTTAACTACCTCTTTTGGCGTTCCTCGAAGAATTATTAAATCTACCTCTGAACATGTTTTAGATCTCTTACAGCTTTAAAAATTGATTTGAGTTTGTAACAACGAGTTTGTATTAAATTTTGCGTTAAAAATTCATTCAATGTTGGGTAGACCTTAGAAATGTTAGAAAACTGTTTCGGTAATGATACTGTAAAGAATACAACCGTTTACGAAGGGGATGAACGCTTCAGAGGAGATCGTGAGTCCATCGAGGATGATGAACGCAGTGGCAGGCCGTCGGCATCGGAAATTGATGAAAACATCAATAAAGTGAAAGAAAAGTTGATCAATAGCCGCAAATTAATCATCAGCGAACTGGGAGACGACTTGAACATTGATAATAGATTCGTTCTGGACATTGTAGTTAATCTTTTGGGTTTTCCCCGTGTTGCTGCAAAGTTAATCCAAAAGGACCTGAATTTCATGCGATAGCGCCAAAGACACGATTTCCAAGCTTGAATCTGACCCTACATTCAGCAAGCGCATCATTACAGGAGACGAGACGTAGGTTTATGAGTACGACAAGCATTCCAGACATCAGGCAAGTGAGTAGAGAGCTCCGAATGGACCACGAACAAAAAGATCAAGTCGTTTTCAACCAAAAAGAAAGCGATGTTTGTAGTTTTTATCGATAACAACGGTTTTGTACACAACAATTTTTATATTGAAGGTCAGTCAGGACTTTCATTTGGACAGAGACGTTTACCTGAAGCGATTCGCCAAAAAATAAAGAATTTGTGGGAAAACAACTCGTGAATTTTGGACCTTGATAACACACCATCGCCCAGAGCCATCATTATCGGTGAATTTTGACCAATAACGGAAGGAATACCATCCAATAGCCATTGAATTTACCTGATATGGCTCGGTGCAATTTTTTCTGTTTGATCGAGTTAAAAAACAGCTACGGGACTCCTCTTCGACATTTTAACAGTCGAAAGCAAGGAATTTATTTAAAAAACGAAGATTGATGCCTACACTGAAAATGGAGTGCCAGAAATGTTTCGAGAGCTGGATCAAGCGCTGACATACATAAGTGCGTTGCATTTGATAGGGAGTCCCTGAATGCAATATTATCACTTCTGAAGAATTAACTTGTCTTTTGAATTTTCTCACTATCTTCTCATTTTTTCACGCATCAGTCCGTCAGATTTAGCTGTTGTTTCCTTCCATGAAATCTGGTTACTTTGGAATAATTAAAGTGCAAACTAATGAACAGTAGGACTACTTCATTAACTCACATGAAAATATCTTAGATGCAGAATCCAGCCTCATAAGTCAATTTACCGCTTCTCTTTCTTTACCCTTTCCTTTTTCTTATTCTTTTTCTTTTTCCTTTTCCTTTTCTTTTTATTTTACTTTTTCTTTTTTTCTTTTTCTTTTTCTTTTGTTTTTCTTTTTCTTGTTCTTTTTCTTTCTTTTTCCTTTTCTTTTTCTCTTTCTTTTTCTTTTCCTTTTTCTGAAATTGATTCTACCTTTTCATGTGTGTCTATTTTGCGCAAGCCACTCGAAAATTACCTGAGTGAACTTATAAATTTGCTTAAAGACGTACATATCTATTCGCATATTTGCTGGCCAAGGCTCCTACATGGCACAAAGCAATCATTTTAATTTGCCTAATTGAGTAATCAACTAACTAAGATTCGCAGTATTGTACTGGCAATAGCAAATGGGATTGAAATGATATGTATAGAGCATATACATAAAGGGTGTTTTTTTTAGAGGTTAGGTTTTCAAGTTGGCACTACTTTTTTCGTAGATGGTCTTTTTGACAGCTGTCACTTGATTTATGCTCAGTTTGGTTTGCCATTTCATAATGAATAGACTTACACCTGAACAACGTTTGCAAATCGTGCAAATTTATTACGAGAATAATGGTCACTGTTTGGTGTGCTCTATGGGCAGAGGGAATCATTGGTCCATATTTCTTTAAAAATGAAGCCGGCCATAATGTTACAGTCAATGGAGAGCGCTATAGAGCCATGATTAATGACTTTTTCGTGCCTGAATTGGACGAGGTTGATGTGGACGACCTTTGGTTCCAACAAGACGGCGCTACATGCCATACAGCCAACGCAACAATCGATTTATTGAAGGAAACTTTTGGTGAGCGCATTATCTCGCGCCGTGGACCTGTGGCGTGGCCTCCAAGATCGTGCGATATAACACCGCTGGACTATTTCTTGAGGGGCTATGTGAAGTCGCTTGTCTACGCAGATAAGCCCGAAACGATTGACGTGTTGGAAGAGAATATTCGGCGCGTTATTGCTGACATACGGCCCCAATTGCTGCAAAAAGTGGTCGAAAATTGGGCCTCTCGGCTGGAATTTATTCGAGTCAGCCGCGGCGGCCACTTGCCCGAAATCATTTTTAAAACATAATGGCAAACCCTTATCTTTATAATAAAGCTAAATTCTTGGCCATAACATTAAATTATATACGTTTTATTTCATCTTGAAAACCTAACCTCTAAAAAAAAACCCTTTATAAAGGGTGGATAAGTTTTAAGGGCCGATGTAGATTTTGAATAAAATACAATTTTTTTAGGAAATTATTGTCATTTCTCTTTTTTATGATAACATCGGTGTGGTTCAATTACGCGGCCTTGGCGGCACACCTCCATCCGACGGTCCAAATTTTCGATGACGCTGAGGCATAATTGAGGTTCTATGACGTTAATTTGCCGAATTATCTCACCCTTTAGCTCTTGAATTGTTGCTGGCTTATGGACGTATACCTTTTCTTTCAAATAACCCCAAAGAAAGAAGTCCAGCGGTGTCAAATCACATGGTCTTGGCGACCAATTGACATCGCCGCGACGTGACATTATTCGGCCATCAAATTTTTCGCGCAAATGAGCCATTGTTTCGTTAGCTGTGTGACCGGCCTCATTTTGGAACAAATACGGCCCAATGATGCCGTCGGTCCATAAACCGCATCAAACAGTCACTCTTTGTGAGTGCTTTGGTTTTTCGGCAATCACTCTTGGATTATCATTTGCCCAAATTCGGCAATTCTGCTTATTGACGAATCCACTGAGGTGAAAATGTGCCTCATCACTTCAGCGCTTGATTGTGTATCTTTCCATGGTTCAAATTGAGTTAGTCTCAAACTGAAAAATTTGAAATGAAATGCAGAAAAAGCTTGACGTTTAGGTATGGTTCATATTCAACGTCGGTCCTTAAAATTTAACCACCCTTTACATACATATGTGCAAACAAACGTGTGAGTACGGGTCACAGTCCATATAAAAATACGTACGTACATCCATATGTACATTGCCAAGCATTGAAGCTGACGTGTATGGCTTAACAAATTGCATTAGTTTAACAATTTTCGCCCTTTCCACTTACTTCCTGCGGAAGTGTTGTCTGCGGACTCGTCTACTTCGCTCACCGCAATATTTCTTCACTCCATAATTCCAACCACACGTAGCCAATTAAGTGGATGACAGGAAAAGTGCGGTGAGGTTCAGTGGAAGAAATAGAATAATGGTACTGATAGTTTTAGAGCAATTACTAAAATAAACTGAAGTAGAATGAATGAGGAGAGTGGAGACCAATAAAATTATATCGAATAAGGATTTATTGCAATTAATTGAACAATAAATAGTCTATCAAAATATTGACGTGCATTCATATACTTGTATGTACATATGTAGGGTGTAGAAACATATACCTAAAATCGTACTATGTATATAATAATATTGACATTCAGTTTTAACGCAGTCTGTGTTGGTATTTACTGTATTGTACTGCGGTTTGAACAAAATCTCTTATTGACTAGCGTTAAACTTGGAAATTCTCTTACTTCAAAAATCATATTTTATTTTTTTATTTTTTTTAGTCAACCACAAAACCACAAGCTATTAATATTATTATTAATTTAATTAATATTTATTATTTAGTATAAATTAATTCGCAATAAATTTTACAACGCACGAGCAACTAAGACTATCGGCTGTCGAGCTTACAAGACTAACAGACTTTTATAAACTTGATTTTAATATTAATTCATAATTAATACCCAAGTTCAAAAGTGAGTGTAAATACATTATTTAATTTAGTCTGCTAAAAAATTTGAAAAAGATATTTACTTGAGAGTCACTAGGTTTGCTCAGTATAGAAAATGTAGATGTATTTTAGGAAAGATCGATTGAAAGAATGTTAATCTAAGGCAGGTAGGGGTGTTCATCGGGATTACCGGCGCAGTTAATTCTGATTAAAATTGTAGTGTGACAGGCGATTGTTACGCGCATTAGTGATCCGCTGATTGGCTTATTGGATAGTTTTGTCAGTAAAGATGGATCGCAGGCAACAAATACAGGTGTTAGCTACACTGATATTACGAAATAATTTTTTATTAAAAAATCTTAAATTGCAGTTTCTGAAACTGGTCCGAAATATCAAAACAAGTAAAATAATTTCGAATGTTTTAGTGTGACCTAGTATTAGATCCAGTCTTTCTTGTTCTTCTCTTTAAAATTTTCCATATTTTTCATTCAAAGTAGATATTAACTGCCATTTTTTGTCAATTTTACAATGGAAACTTCCCCTAATTCGCTTATATTAAGAATACTTAGTCTAGTTGTCAATCCGCATTAGTTGCACTTAATTCTTGGGATAATTGCGAATTAAGGGATCCCGGTGGTCTAGGGTTCGAAAATTTAGGGTATTTTCAGGAATTTTCTTTTACAACAAAAAAAAAATTAATAAAAACATTTAAATTTTTTAGGCTTTTTATTTAAAAATAAAACATTTTTTTTTTTTAATAATTTTCAAAATGGCGCTGAAGTTGACCCTGCCGAAAAACTGGACCTGGACGGTATTGTCCATTTTGGCTCTTCTATTTATCTGAAACACAAAAAGCAAAAAATTATTAATCTTTTTTTTTTTTAATCAAAATTATTAATCAGTATGTAGCTATAGCTGTAGCTATGTCCCGTACTAGAATAAAAAAAAATCACAAATGACGCGGTTTTGAATTTGACACCCTAAAAATCGAGTTTTTTTTTAATAAAAAAAAAGAAATATTTGAAATAATAATGTGATTCTTATACGGGCGATAGCCATTTGATGTTCACCATATACTAAAATTTCAGACGATTCGGTTGAAAACACCAGGTCGATTGAGTTTAAAGTTTTGACCATTTCAATGCGACCATTGATGCCGCCGCGTGACAAATCTGACTCTACCTGCTAAAACGGCTGTAGAATAGAAAATACCGGGAATATTCTTCCAATAATATTCTTAAAAGTCTATACTTGCGAAATATCAAAGAAAAATATTTTGAAAATTCTAGACCATCGGGACCTCTTAAGTCGTTAATTCTGATTAACGCCACCGTCTGTCAAGGCTTTATGATGACTTTTCACCCGGGGTAGCAAAAAGTGTAAAGAAATCAATGGAATAGGCATACGCGAGCGGTCAGCGAAGTCGAGGATTTTTTATTTGACATTTTGCTTTCATCGTATTCACTTTTGCGTGATTTAAGTCAAGTGCATTTTGGGCTCGCATTTAACGAACGAATGACCAAAAAAATGTCCGCTTAAACGTCAACTGCACGAAGATTTTCGAATACTTCTTCAAAAGAGAATGTGCAAAAAACCCAGGGTGAAGAGTAATTATGTAAATTGGATCTAAGGCAGGGGCACTGGCAAAGCGACTGGGGGCGGTTAGTGGAGAAATATTTATGATGTAAAGATGAGTATCTATGGTATGACTAAGACTAATCTTTGTGGTAGTTGTAGGTAGTCGTAGCGGAGTTCTACTGTGGTTTATTTGCGGGTAAGAGTGATTGCAGTTGTTCCAATCAGAGAAAATTTTTTTGTTAAAGTTTACTGTCCCTTGGATAGCTGCGTACTCAGGGATCCACTAAAGCTTGGTTTTGGAATTCTTTACGATCAGTGTATCTTTATGATTTCTATGGTTTCGTCCTCCATACACATCTCACGATACAAGGCTTAATTAATGTAAAAGTAGTTAGTTGTAATACATTGGTATCCGCTGAAAAGCTTTGAAATTCAAATAAATAAAATAAAAAAAGAGCTCATCCCAAAGCTAAATTGGTGACATATCACCAGAAGAAATCTTATCTTATTTTTTGTTTTACGGAATATTATAAACCAAGTAATTCAAAATAAATCTGTACATAATTCTAGAAAATGCATTCAACTAAAAATATATTACCTGTTTACCCTGCACATAAAGTGTCCCCTTTACTGATATGTGTGTGCCTATGTGTTGGGGTAGTGAATTTTATTTGACTACGAATTAATATTGTGGTAAATAGAAATTCAGAGAAACATTAAATAAGGGCTGCTTTGTGGTTTTGCTCAAATAAAAACTGTTGTAAAAAAGCATACCTGGTTTTTAAATGCTCAGGCCAATGCAGAGCAAAAAATTTTAATACACTCTCTGTGGTTTTCTGAATATAAACACATGCAACATTTTTCACATTGCATTAAAATGTAAGTAAACAAAATATATTTGTTCATTTATTTGCACAATTAAGTGAGCAATAACATTCGGAAAAATTTGTTTTTTAATTAAAATTTTTGTATGCAAACTAAATACATTCGAAAAATTCAGTTGCTTGGTTTTCGGGTTTGCATTTATTTGTACAGTTTCGTAGTTAATTAACATTTAATATACTCAGTAATTTTTTTGTTGTGTTTTTTATAAAGCTTTAGACTTTGGGGAATTTTTTCAATTCTTATATTAAAAATGAATTTTTTTTGTTCAGTATTGAAAAAGTCTTTCTTAATCCATCCATCCAAAGATACGGGGCGTTGTAAAGTTATCTACTATTCTAAATGTACTTCAAGCATTTATCTATCAATTGATACATTCAAACTCTCATCCAACAAGGGCGTAATAAAGGAAAATCAAATATTAGGGTGAACAAAAAGTCATATTTTTTTTTATTAAAACTTTAGTACTCCAATAAGTGAAAAATAAAACTTTTATTAAAAAACTATAAAACTTTTAACATAACAAAAACAGCACTGAACGAGCTTGAGAATTTCAAGTAAAAATCAGTTCAAACTATGCTTTTCTCTCGGCATAAATAAACGAAACTTTTTGTTTAATTGATGAATTTTTTGGTAGCTGGAAAGTTAAAGAACTAGACGCATAGCGAATTCTTTCTCATTCATGACTCGACACTAAAAGAACGCAGCAACCGTATTTTGGGGCCCTGTGTTCGACGTGCCGTTGGGGTGGGAGAGTCGGTATTTGTTTGTTTTATTATTCTTATTGGAATAATTTTTTGAATATTTGAAAAAAAAAATTCAAAGCTCTTTGTTCAAATTGAATGCCTAGTAGTTTTAAATGTTCAAACTAAAGAATATTATTAAATGGAACGTTTATCCATCCTTTATATGTATGTCTGCATAAGACGAACAATTCACATAAGCTTAGCCACAAGCTGGACATATCACTTTTGCTGTCAAGTTAATCTTTTTCGTCGATACGAACCTAAAATTAATCAAAGCTTTGTTCCGATATTCATCATTAATCATTTAGCTGTTCAACGGGTGTTTCATTAAAGCGGTCTGCAATGAATCACCAATGTATTTGAACTCCTTAATCACGTAGGTGACCACGTAAGCTTCAAATATAATAATAGGCTAACTAACTGTGCCAGACAAATATAATAAATTATTTGGACACATACAAACATGTGTGTGTGTGTGTGTGTTAGTATGTATAACTAAAACATGTTAATACTGTTTTTTTTTATGCACGCCTGGTTTACTTAGGTCCATTACGCTACACTTTTCCAAATACCAAAAACACAAATCATTATAAACACACACTGGATATGCACATATGTACATATAGGAGTACACATATACTTACATATTTAGTATGGACGCAAATGCAATTAAGTCCTCTCGTACATTTTCTGCACTGACATGGACTGTTGTTTAACCAAATTCATCAATTGAAGACAGGTTCCGTACTGCTTTCTGCTTTCTACGAATTTCTGTCTTAAGTTTTGTTTAGGAAAATGAAACTTCGAAAAAAAAAGAAAATTTTTTTCAAAATAACAAGTTTCAGACGATTCTGGATTCTGGGAGAGGGCATAAAACAATGTACGTACATTGGCGATTTGAAAGTTTGTAAACTTTATTTTAGAAAACGTAGCATTTTTCATGTCTTTGCAAATTCTTGTTCTAAGTCGGCACAGATATATTTTACGTCTTACATTTTAGATATATGATATGCTCGACGGTTTCATGCAAAAACCAACGATGAACATTGTTGAGGGGCATTTAAGCTTCTAACTCCTCAATGGGCGGACCCTTTTCGACCCTTTTGTGGTAAAAAATACTCATAACAATGGAAAATAAGGAATTAATGTGTGTCATATAAATATTTGCCAAACTATTTTTTTATAAGCCTCGATTTGCTTCCGATTTTAGAGATCCACACACTTTAAACTATCTGAAGAGGCGAGTTTAAGAGAAAGATTCTGAGCAAGATTTTTGAACGTTTGCACCTTAGTGACGGCGAGTATTGTAGGCGATGGAACAATAAGGTGTATGGAGCTTTACAACGGCATGAACATAGAGCAGCGAATAAAGATCCAGCGGCTCTTTGGCTGGGTGATGTCGTCCGAATGGATGCAAAAGCCCCTGCGTTGAAAGTTTTCAATGCGGTACCAGCTGGTGGTAGCAGAAAAAAGAGACAAAACCGCCTCTGCGTTGGAAAGATCATGTGGAGAAAGACTTGGTTTCACTTGGTGGTCCCAATGGGCGCCGGTTACCACGAGAAAAAAACGATTGGTGCACTTTGTTAAACTCGTCCGTAATCAGGTAAGCGATTATCGCGCCGATCAAGGAAAAAAATCTACTTTAAAGTCACTATTTACTTCACTCGTACGGTGAAAAATGTAGTATGTCGTCTTTATTATCAGTGTCCCATAAATATACTTGAACGCATTCAAAAGAAATTTCTTCAGTTTGCGTTCAGATCTTTAGACTTCACTGATCCGATTATTTCAGTTCAAGTTACTCTTAGAGCGCATTCATTTGCACATACCTCAACAAAAATCTTCGGAGTAACGATTTATTCTTCCTAGATCGGGTTAGAACCGTTCATGCCACGCAAGCAGGAAGGGTGAGAAGACACACAATTGCAGATATGTTCCAGAACCAGTGCATGAGTACAACATGTATTATGACAAAACAATCGTTACGAATACCACAAAAACTCAAAATATATCTGATATATTTGTGCTACATAGAATTTCGCACACCGTCACCCAATTGTCATATACATTGGCGTTCGATTGAACAAAAATATTCATAAAACGCATACAGAGAAAACTAAAGAGCCGATAAAAGACGAGAACTTCCTTCACAACATTGTAACTGGTGTTGAAAACTGGTGTTTCCAACATGAATCTGAAACTAAGCGTCAAAGTGCCGAGTAGAAGGCCCCAGACTAGTCACCACCCGAAACGTGCGTTTGGAGAAATCAGAAATGAAGTCGAGGCTCATTTGGTTTTACGACTCCAACGGCCAATTGCCCACAAGGAGTTCGTGCCAATGGGCCAAACAGTCAATGCAATTTTCTATCTTTGTTGTTTTAAAACGTTTGTTGCATCGCATTCGTCGAATTCATTTTGAATACCGCGAAAGAGGAAACTGGCACTAATTCCATGATAATGCATCATCTCATCGATCCACTCTTAAGACTGATTTTTTTACTAGAAATGACATTTTAACCATCAATCACTCACCGTATTCGCCTGATATGGCTCCCTGTGTCTTCAAACTATTCGAAAATTGCATTTGGCTATGAAAGGAAAGCGGTTTGCTTCCGTAGAGGCCATCCAAAAGGCGTGTACCGACATCCTGAAGGACATTCCTGTCAATGACTTGAAACACTCTTTCGAAAAGCTTTTAGATCGCTCAAAACAGTGTATCGAGGCCAGGGGGGAACAAAGTTCGTGTCGTTTCTTTTTGAGCTCAGTCTTGTTTATTTTGGACTTCACCTTGTAATATTGGCGATATCACTAACATAAATTTTTAAATCAACTTAAGTTTTTTAAAGCCACAGAAATATATGGAGTTACTTTAAATTTGTTATACATTCCAATAATTTTTCTGTACCTATTCAAATGCTTGAAGGATATGTAAAAGCAACTTCTACAAAAGTTCTTCATAGTATATCGACTCGTATTTACAAATGCATTCCACGCAAACATACATACATAAATATGTACAACTTTCTTTACCATAGTTGCCGATGTATTCGTAAATACCCATCCCATACATACATACCTATATGTATACATATATATGCATTCATATGTATATAAGTACAAGCACACTCGTCTATTGCTGGTCCAGCGAAACAGCCATTGTGCACATACAAACACTTATACATATGTACGTAGGTGCCCGCTCACGTGCCTGACTACACATAACTGTTGTGCTTGTTGTCCTGTGAAATGCGCAATTCTGGCATCATCTCCGCCCCTCCATTGCTCCGTTTCCATTTTCATTTCGTTAGTAGAGCTCGCCTATCAGCATAGTTGCCCGTTCGTCCATCTGTCCATTCAGTTAGCTGGTATACGCTATAAAATATTGTTGTTGTGATATTCTCCTCTGCTCTTGTTTTTATTTCCTATTTATATGTTATTGTTATTACTGCTTGGGGTGCCGTTGCTGGCGTTAACTTTATATTGCCATTGTTACCCCTCTCATTGTTGTTATTATTGTTGCATTTTGTATGTTGGTCCTTTCAGCTGAGTTGCTGCTACCTTTTAATTGTTTCTAATTATTTCGCCAGATTATTTAAGAACAGCAGAAGTGGCAATACAATAACAACTATGAGCACTTACATTTACTAGTAAGTACATACATACAAACACACATATGTATGGTATATATGACTACAACTAGGTTTGCTATTTAAGTTTCGAGATATGGTCATGCACCAGTGCGAATATTTGGCATCGTAAAGCTTGACATTTATTAAGAGCAATTTGTTGTGCGAGTGTTATTTGTGTTTTTTTTTTACAGGTATGCACTTGATATATTTATGTTGGTAAAAAAATGAAATGAAATCGTGAACATTTTCGTGCGATAATTTTCTATGACTTTCGACGTTGCTCAATCCAATAACAGATTTAGTGATGCTCCATTTCGAGCCACCGTGTTTGACTAGGCTTCCGAACAAAGATTTTGGCGATTATTTCTTTGAGGACCTGGGAAACTTGCAAACTGTTTCACTGGAGGGACTATTTACCTTCTTAAAAAGATCCAAGTGGTTTAAGCAACTTAGATAGAGGAAGGAAAACAAACGCAGGTATCACAATCGGCTTTAGGGCCACCGAGTGTTTTGTGTTAAACAAGCAACCTGACTAACCTAACCCACCCATTTATCTCTCATGTAAATCCAACTCTACTCTATATAACGTCTTATTAAGTAAATGTAACCGATATTCCTGGAAAATTAAAATCTTTTGTAGTAATAAAATTCTGTAGGACTGGCAAATATGTTTTGTTTTCTTTTAATTCGATATTGAAGATTTTCTAGAGTCCCAGTATTAATACAAGCCCACCCTGGGATTGACATCCCTAGGTTAGGCTTTTATGGCAGTCGGCTTAGAGTAGTCAATTCACTTAGACGATGTAATACCGTTGTGGTATCACTGTATAACACGGGAACCTTACTGTTTATTTATCATGAAACGTTTTAGACACTGTTATGAAACGTAGGATAGTTCCGTGAGAGAGTCAAAATGTTATTTTCCTAACAACCTTGTTCAACTCCTAGCTAAGACTGGTCAATTACAGAGGAAGCGTTCTACTGTTTCTTCCTCTTCCCCGTCACTTAACTTCTGTAGTATTCATACGAAAATATCCTAGTCTAGAAGCGTACCTATCTAATATCCGGTAATGACCGATGACACAAGCCACGACCTTCGAGATGTTCTCTCTTCAGAGGTTGAGCAAGTCTCCTGATCTCTTCTTATCTACCTGATTATAACACAAGTATTTTCTTCTCTCCATGAACTATTGGTTTCCTGGAGATTGTTATATTTTATCCTTAATTTGCAAGTTGCCATATAGATTCCAATATTGCCTCTGATTTCAAGCAGTGGAATATTATTACCTTTTTCTGGCTAGCTCATCAGCCTTGCAATTTCCTTCAATATCTCTATGTTCTGGACTCCATATAAGACTGACCTTGAAGACACTGCTAGCTTGAACTGATATTGGAAAATCATCGTGTGCGATTGGGGCAAGGGTGATAGATTACAAAGTTTCAGGAGTAACTTCGGCTGTGACGTCATGGGCGATTCTGCAGCAGAATTCTGCCGCTTATTTCACTTGTAATCACATACTCGTCCAATAAGTCGTTGTTCGGATGGCAACGAAGTAACCTGGGCGGAGGATGTGCTGATTTTTTTCATATATCGCCAACACAATCTCGGGTTTTTCGTAAACAAACCGTTGTCATGATCCATACGACGTTAGGCCATCAACTGATTCTTTCAAATTCACTGAGAGCAGGTCAACGCTCTGATCTTGCCCACGCCTCTAAAAATCTTTTCACCATGAACCGCTACCATAATCCCGGTTGCGTCAGCAAATCAGCTGATTCCTTCAAAATCGCAGAGAACCGGTTAACGGACTGATGTTGGCCTCGCCTTTGCACTCTGTACATAGTCAGATTGAGGCATTTTTGATCTGTAATTCGACTCACAAATATTTATAAGTAATACTGTATAAACTTTTGGCTGTCAAAATATGAATTCGAGTTTTAGTCCGCATAATTTGCTACTCACTAAAAAAAAGTATAATAATTTTTATTGCTTTGAATAATATTTTGAAAAATAAAAACGCTATTTTTTTAATAAATATTTATTCGTACTTATTCATCTCAAAACTAAAGTAGGAGACCTCGTACATATCCATTGTGCTCATAATAGGTATGTAACAACTACATTAGTAATGACAAAGAAAGAGAGGGTGCCACAAAGCAGCAACAAAAAGTAAAGTTGGTAAATTGCAATTTGTGTATTAAATTGCAACTCATTAGAAGCGAAGAAAGGAGCAAACAATGGTCTCAAAATTCATCGAGTTGTATGTCTGAATGAAAGCATTGAGCATAGGGATGCGATAATGAGACAAATTGGGAACTACATAGCAAATACGACATGAACAATGATAAGCGCTGTGGCGCAGAAGCTCTTAAATTTGTTTTTTATGCCAAATATTACATTTTATAATTTCTGAATTTGATTGCGAATAATGCATTCACAAACATACATAAACGCTAGAGCGTGCATAGTAGTGATATGTAAAACAATGTATGAAAATCGCTTCGCGCATATCTCATTTTTTTCGAATGAATTTCTGTGCAAATCATATCCGATTGGTTTTAATTAAATTCATTTATTTTGCTCATTAATTAAATTTGGAGTGGATAGCACTTACCTACATGCTTCCTCTTTTTAAAAGCATATCAATAGTGGAAACATGTGCATGTTGCAAAAAACAAGCAACAAAAAAAAAAAACAAGAAAAAACAAAAAAGTGTTTATGATATTCCAATAGTTTTGATGTAACGAGCTGGAAATTTTTAAGAATATCTACTCATTTTAAGACTTTTTTTGAGTAAAGAGCTGGTGTAACAAATGCGTAAAATAGAAAACCAACCGAAATATTTTCGAGTAAATAGAGTTTTCGCATCTCAAAAGCCTATTCAAATTTCATTAGCCGATATAAGTGTATCTTTTTGTGGAAAAATTAGCCAAATATATATGAAAGTTCTCTGTTTCGTTAAAAAAAATATCCTTGCAAATGAACAAGGTGGAACAAAGTGAATAACTTTTTCAATAAATAAAAAAAAAAAATGATTTTGCCAAGTGGAAAAATGGTATCTGTCAAGTGCCTGCCGGTAGGGTTAATACACATTTGAGCCCGTTATATCGGCTTTTCCATGACTTTCCGCAAGATTTCCGGCAATAACTGTTCACATTATTACTGTCTCCTCAAGGTATGCGATTGTTTGAGGCTTGTTTTCATAAGACCGTTATTTCAAGTATCTCTAAAGAAAGAAGTGTGGGATGGTTAAATTGGGCGATTTTGCTAGCCATCCCAAATCGCCAAAACGAGAGTTTACGCTTTCTTCATAATATCCATTGCGGCTCATCCATTTCTCTTATCTAATTCCGCTAGTAAGAAGTCGTTTTTTATCATAACCATGTAGCATTTGCCAATAACACTGACCACCTTGCCGATGACGTCATGAAAAATATACCTCCCAATCACACACAGTGACTTTGAGAGGATGTAATGGCTCTGCATGCATCACACACGGATTTTTAGTGCTTCAAAATAGAAGATTTTGCTTAATAATCTAACTGCTTAAGTGGAATACGTCTCGTCGCTCATGACGATTTTCGAGACAAAATCGTCCTCTTCGTTCTTGAGATTGATGATGGCTTGACAGTAAGAAGCACGCGACTGACGGTCAGCAGGCATTCGGCCGAAAGACTACTTCGATGGCGGCCGCACTGTACAAGATCCAAGATTCCAGTCTGTTTGAATCGAGTAGCTAAATGCTGGAATGTTTACCCAGTTGGCACAGCACGATTAGGAAATCAATGTTGTTGTTCACGATGCTCGAATACCACCGACCAAGTATTAGTAAAAAAATCTATTATGCGAATATCTAACGTTGTTCAAGACTCCTATATGGCTATTAGCTTAAGAGTATATTAAAAAGTTTTCCAAAAGTAGGGCTGAGCAGAGTTGGAATCTGAACTAGGTATAATTACACTTTTTTTCAGAAAACAATTTTAGTAGCTTTAGAACTGTGAACCAGAACGAAAACCGGAAGTATTATGAGGAAGAAGACATTTCGTACAGGAGACCTGCAAGTAATTGATTTAGAGAGAGCAGCACAGGTTCAGAGCCATCAATGAGCTGCGCGCACAATTTTGAAGTGGCTCTGCTCACAACCAACTCACATTCACCGATATAAATGCGATAGGCAATCAGAAAGTGGCAGCATCCCCCACGATTTAGAGAATACGAGAGGTTGCTCAAATTGTAATATCGCTGCTCCGTCCTCAGTAAATTTGATAGCATCACTCGATAAGAATACGTAAATGTAGTGTTTTTGGTTTTTTTGTTTTTGTGCCAAGAAACCTATGATGATACAATACAAACTTTGCCCGTCCGAACCAAAATTGTGACAGTAACTTTGGCTGTAATGTCACGAGGTTCCTGCCTACTTATATCCCATGCAATCTTACGTTCTTCCAATCAGTCGTTGGTCAGATGACAACGAAGTAACAGGGGTAGTGACAATCTCAGTTTTCGCCAATCGCTGTCCTTAGCAAACCGTTGTCATAACCCCTGTTATTTCAGCAAATCCGCTGATTGCTTCGAATTCGCTGAGAGCCGTGTAACGGTTTGATGATGACCACTACTTTGCACATAAAATTCAATCGTGCAAGAAGCAACTTTTTTTATTTTTTAAATTTTTCATTAAGTTTCTTTTCCACTCCTCATTTTTGTTTACAAATATTCGCTATTCTTCTTAGTTCACTCACTTATGGAACAGCTACGCTCATTTCTTCACTTGCCTAATCTGCCTAATCTTGTATTCTATCATTCAATTCATGAATGAATCATCGAAATACTCAAACCTTGCGATCAATTTGAATCATTTTATGCTAGCGCAAAAACAAAACCGCTATCGTTACAAATCAAAAGAGTGCAAACGAAACGACTGCAAGGGGCGAAACCGCTCCTTGAGAGTCAGAAGATCCAGTTATCAATATAATCCCGAACTGTTAATAATATACCCATCGAGAGAATAGAATTCACCGCCACCAGCTTAACAGCATAGAGTTCTTTGCTGCTACTACACTCGGCTTTGTTAACTACACTCTGTGAAACGTTAAAGCAAAATAATTACTCCGGCCTGGTATTATTTTTTACTGATATTATCATTTCAAAGAAGAGAGGGGTTTGTACTACATCTTTTTTATTTTATCAAATAACAGGTAAGTTATGTTAGCCGCTCTGCATGTACCTATGTATACATGTATGTATGTATGTATGTATATGTACAGCTCTCTAAATTACTTGATGAGTTTTAGCTCGAATTTCAAATTAGCTTCAGCCAATCCCTCTGCGAATGTAGGTACATATATATGTATGTACATATGTATCATATATTGAGATATTAGTTAAATTTTTTGGAAAATTCGTATAATCGAATAGGATTTCCGAAATGTTTCCGTTCACCTAGAAACGTTTATTTTAAATTAATATTTTTAATGATCCAAAAGTTGGCCGAAGCAATATAATATTTCCAATTTATTCTAAATTTAATCAGAAAACACTGCGAAATTGCAATTTATACAAATGTACATTCAATACAAATATTTATTAATAATATGTATGTTTGTACATCTGCATAGAAATGCGCATACCACTACATACAAGTATATGTTACACAAATACACATTTACATAGGTTATTCGAATAATTTTCTTTGTTTGCATACATTCAGATTAAATTGTGAAATTTAATCTAATATGAGATTGCATACGCCTCGCAATCCATTCGTTTATTTTGGCAATTATTGACATTATCGTAGCAAAATTGGTTTTGGATTGTTGCAAACGAAGAGCAATGGCGTTTAAATGTGTGAATAAGAGATAAAATTTCGAATATGTGTAAATGCTTTTATTTGGAGTCATATAATGCGAACCCTTCACAGAATTTATTTATTGGCATTGTTCCAGCTTATTTGGTTCAATTTATTTAATTTATAACTTTTCAATCGCTTTGTAAGCAAATTTTCAAATTTGCCCTTAGTAAATCGAGTGAAGTCAAGCATTGGTGGTAATAACAGCATTTTCAGTTGTTTGTTGTGAATTGTTTGTTTTTAATTCGAAATTCAACTTTCACTCCTTTTTAATTAGCAAAAATATTAGCACTGCTATTAAAATGTTTTGAAGCAGCATACATACGTGTGTACACACATACATACATACATACATACATACATACATAGAAGCAGCCTTTCGCAAGTGTTTAAAACTACTATAATTTATATAACCTTCGTCAAGCTTTGAGCTTAAAACTCAAACAAAATTTTATCACATTCAAAATGCAAAATAATTTAATAAAATCAAAGCTTGTTGGTATTGTTGTAAGGGAAGCAAAATGTTCTCAGTTGACACTGGATTACAAATAACTAAAGTTTTTTTCATCCAAACATCAGATCGTCTAGTTTTTACGTAAAATTGGTCGCTGAGTCCAAGATATCGCCAAATAATGGCTTCGGATTGCAGAAACAAGGTAGATCATACAATTTTTAATACCTGGAGAAAACATTACTTGATAATTATATTTTCAGTATTTCGCCCAATTTTCATTTTCCATTAACAGGCAAGGTTTTGAAGATGATCAATACGGTTTATAAATGCAATAAAATAGTTTTTTTTTTGTAAAAGTATGAAAATTTTAGATTTATATTATAAGGTTTCTTCCGACATAAACCATAGAGTTAAAGTCGCTTATACAGGGTGGGCCACATAGCGTGACATGCTTAACGAGTTTTTGTTTCCAAATTTAAGCAGATGACATGGACTACATTTGGTTTCAACAGGACGGTGCAACTTGTCACACTGCCAAAGTTACACTCGAACTTTTGGCTACCGTTTTTGAGTTCCGATATCAATTGGCCGCCTCGGAGCTGTGATTTAAGCCCGTTGGACTATTTTTTGTGGGAAGCCGTTAAGGACAAATGCTATGCGAACCATTCAGAGACGATTGATGCTTTAAAACACGAAATCGAAGTTGCCATTCATGAAATTGGAGCCCAAACAATCGAAAATGTGCTTAAAAATTGGGTTGATCAAATGGCCTACTGTAAAGCCAGTCGTGGCAGTCATTTGAACGATATTATTTTTCATTCATAAATGACAATGTTCAATCTTCCAAATAAAGAAAGAAGTTTGAAAAAATATTGATTAGTTTTTTTTATAGCCGATTCAAAAGGCAAATTTTACATGGCCCACCCTGTATAACTTATTATTGTATATAATTTCAAATTGGTATTTAATTTATTTTATTATTGTATATGTATTTAATTTTGTATTGTATATAAATTTAATTTTGTATTAAATTTTGTATAAAAATTAAATAAATAAATAAGATACAGTAAGCAAAAAAAATCTTTACTAGTTTTAAAAGTTATTCGCATAAATTATTTTTGCATTTCATTCTCATTTTTGCATTGCATAGAATGGATATTTTTCATCAAGGAACCATGGGAAAATATACCTATTTATTCTTAAGGGGACTCTGTAGTTTAGAAATTAAAAACAAATCGATTTGTTTTTTTTTCGATACTTCGAATATACTGTGAAATTTTCACGCGGAAATTCCCAATATTATAGCTTCTACAGCCCATTAACTAGGTAGAGAGCGGTCCGCGCGCTCCTGTACCTCAAACTTTAAACTCATTTATCTCGAAACAACTCTTTTTGGCCTGGTGTTGTCAAAAAAAAAAAAAATTTTGCCGAATCGTCTGAAATTTTAATATGCTGTTCATAACATCAATGGCTATCGCCTGTACTAGAATCATGTTATTATTTCAGTAATTTCGTATTTTTTTGATTAAAAAACTGGAAAAAACCCGATTTTTAGATTTTTAAATCCAAAACCCCGCCATTTTGTCATATTTTTTTATATTCTGTAGCTCTAGTTAGACAGATTAACAATTTTTATAGTTTTTGTGTTTCAGATAAATAGAAGAGGAAAAATGGACAGCACCGTCCAGGTCCAATTTTTCGAGAGGGTCAAGTTCAGCGCCATTTTTTAAATTATAAAAATAAGAAAAACATTTTTTTATGTTTTTTTTTTTGGAAAAGAAGTTAAATAAAATGCCAAAAAATTTCAAAATCATTTTTCTTTTTTTTTCTTGTAAAAAAAAAACCTGGAAATACCCTAAATTTTTGCTGTACGCCACCGGTTTTAACAACCGCGCTGTTAGTTCTGCCTTCTCCAAACTGGATAAAGAGGCAAAGCGAATGGGTTTGGTGGTGAACGAGGACAAAACGAAGTACCTCCTGTCATCAAACAAACAGTCGGCGCACTCGCGTATCGGCACCTACGTCACTGTAGACAGTTATAATTTCGAGGTTGTAAAAGACTTCGTTTATTTAGGAACCAGCATTAACACCGCTGTAGCCCAATAGTTTGGTGCGTGACTACCATTCGGAATTCACAGAGAGAACGGCGGTTCAAATCTCAGTGAAACACCAAAATTAAGAAAAAAAGATTTTTCTAATAGCGGTCGCACCTCGGCAGGCAATGGCAAACCTCCGAGAGTATTTCTGCCATGAAAAAGCTCCTCATAAAAATATCTGCCGTTCGGAGTCGGCTTGAAACTGTAGGTCCCTCCATTTGTCGAACAACATCAAGACGCACATCACAAATAGGAGGAGGAGCTCCGCCAAACACCCAAAAAGGGTGTAAGCGCCAATTATATTTATATATATTGACTATTCCGTATTAAAGGCATCTTTCAGTACTTTTTAACCAAACTGAATCATGCTTTTGAAAGGACTTCTGGACTTGTGACACATTTTATTTTAAGTGATATCAACATATTTTCTAATACTCAAAGGTTTATGGAGCAACTCTCGAACTTTTACCTCTCAATTGAGTACCATTTTATCAATAATTTTCAATGTTTTCCACGCTAAAGTTAAATCCCTTTGATTTTTTTCTCACCATGGAATTAATTAAACAAGATCAGAGTCGAAAGAAAAAAGTAAATTTCTGGCCGTGAAATGTTACAAAGAAAGAAAAGAAAACAAAAAAAGTGCCATGATTGAGACCGATTATGAAAGGTGAAATAATAAATAAAATTGGCTAAAAAATAATAAAAACCTTGTAAAATGTGATTTTCATAACAGAATGTGGTTTACAATAGCGGAACCATACAATGGCTTTATTTTTCAATTTTTTTTTTACAAATTCATTGTCAACTTTCTATGGCGCTCTGCTTTTGCGAGGCAGTATTAATGTCAACATTAATTTTATTTAGCTTTTTGCGCAAGGCTTAAGCACTCCACTAACAGAATCCAGATAACTTTTCTTTCGAAAGCAAAAAGAAAAAAATGTTCAAAAATCAGAGCGATTTTTGCGCGTTGTATACCAGACTTTTCCACAAATTCTGATTAAAAAGTTGGAAATTTTAGTCAAAATACGCTTTTCTAAATTAAATTTGTTGCTTTTGTTTTTAATTTGCACTAAATTTAAAACTCGGTTTTTGGTTTTTGTGGGAGAATGAACTACAGTTTTATAAAGTTATTATTAAAATTAAATAAGAAACAAATGAGTAGTCAAAACTTGTCACTTAGTTATTAACCACAGCAAAATACATACACATATATGAGTTTACGAGTACATATGTAGCTCACCTCGCATACTCTCAGCTCAAGGCGTATTGAGTAGTGGAGGTGGTGCCATTAAACAACAAGTTTGATGTCAGATCCCTTCGCAATACAAAACAAACAAATAAAACAAACAAAAGTAGGAGAAAATGCATGTTTGTGAAAATTCAGCGAATGGCTTGGTAATATTGCGATTTGTGAGAATAAAACTTAACATAAAAGTACAGTGGCTCAATAAAGAACTCGGACACCCAAGTGATATGGTTTTAAATAAAAAATATATATAATATTAAAATCTGATGTGTTTATGTGTCACATTTATTTTCGTTCTTCAAGCGTATCTTTCAAACAAACTTCAACTCATTCGTACATAGAAAATACAAACATGAAAACGTACAAAATACATGACAAAACAGAACTTGGACATTAATATAGAGTACAGCAAAGCGAATCTATTAAAGGCATTATCGATAAATCAGCTGCTTTGTTTTTGTTTTCGCCGTGTTCATGTGGCTGTCAGCCCAAAATGAAATAAGGCAAATTCATTCTTTGTTTTCTAATTTGTCAATACTTTTCCCTGACAATCAAACGTACAAAGCATTGTTGTTGCTCTAGTGCCGCCACCTTTAATGAATGCGCCTTGGAGTAGAGTTAGGCAAATAATATTTAAGAAAAAACAATATAATTTATATTTAGTCTCAAGTCAAGTCTTTATTTTTTCACAGCATTCAATCTTTGTGGCATGGATTCGATCAGCTTCTTGCATGTTAAAGGATCTATTTTCACTACTCTTCTTTAAAGCATCTTCTTTCTTGTTTCTAATAACATGCTTTTTCAGTTGCTTTTCAAAATGAGCACACAGACGTTCAATTACATTGATGTATGGAGATTGTGGAGGTATTTCAAATACTTTAGGGCAGTTGGTCATAAGCCATAGACGGCCATCAAGTGCCTTATGATTGGGATCGTTGTCTTGATAGTATTGGAAATTGTCCTTAATTCCCAACTTTTCAGTACTTTGGACCAAATTTTCTTTCATAATTGTTAGGTATTGTTTGTTGTCCATATTGCCAGCAGCGAACATACAACACCATACCATTACCGATCCACTTCCAAGTTTAGCTGTCGGACGTAAGTGTTTTTCCATCAAGTCTTCATTAGTTCTTCTCCACACATATGATTGTCCATCTGATCTAAATATGTTAAATTTGCTTACGTCTGCAAATAAAACGCCATGACGCTTTGCGAATTTTATTCTTTTTTGTCGGTTCGTGCAACTCTTCCATTATAATTTTTATTTCGCAACACTATATGTATACTTTCTGGGTTTCAGTTAATATTAAGGGGTTGGGCGAATTCTGTTGCGAGTTTGGGAGCGCTCAAATTTTTTTTTCTTGATTTGTTGCACTTTCCACCAATCATCTGCATCTGATCAGTTTTCATCGTCCCGATTTCTTCTTATTTTCCAAGAATTTTGTTTTTTTGAAACGTTTCATCACGTCGTATTCAATCGAACCGGGTCTATCCACTATTTCTGCGATTTCTTGAAAGGTTTTTCCCCTTTCATGTTGACTAATAATTAAAATTCTGACTTCAATTGAGTTTTGTCCACGCGTCTACTCATGTTTATAATTTCTACTTTTATTCAACAAAACGCGACTGAAATTTTATTTTAATTTATTTCGTTTGGTTCTTTTTTTACACTGTTCTACCGAGAGCAAATTAGTTGTTGGACTCCCCGTTTTAAAGTGCCGAATAATCGCAATAATGCCAGATATCCGACTTCTTTGACACCAATTTTGCGAATGCTGCATGATAAATTTTTATAACAAGGAGGTAATGGATTTGTAAATTAGTAAGTAAATAGAAAAATAATATATAAAAATAAAAATCTTTAGCTGGCATCTCTTACTAAATTTTTGAATTTGAAACTGCATGATACGTATGTCCGAGTTCTTAATTGAGACACTGTATGTGTGTATGCGTATAATTTCTTTTGGTTGGTTGTTTCTATTGCTTCCGCCTACTTTTCTTCTTCACAAGCAAGTAATTCCCCTTTCTTTTGTATGTTTATTGATGGACTCTTGCGACATGGCGAATTCGGAGGGCGCAATTTCTTTCTCTATCATTCTTGGCATCAACCCCATGTGGTTGTTTGTTTACACAAGCTCTCATAAAGTGTTGTTGGAAAATTTTCTAATAAATTTTGAATTACACTAGTTGCTCGATTTGATCAGTAATAAAGAAAATCTTGTTATTTTATGTTATTCACATATTTCCTAAAATGAAAATGAATTTCACCAGTAGAGTAGATATTAAAATTAGTAATGGTTTCCTATTACTGCTGTCACTTTGGTAATTAATGAAAGGGCATAGAGGAGAGTGAAAAGATATGGATGCGATCTCTTTTAAATTCCAGACATCTTGACGTGAATTTCGTGCTCCACCCAGAAGGTCATTCATTTGGAACCGTTTTAATATTTTTTGTGAAGTATGCGTCTCAACAATAAAGAAATAGGTGAAGCCAGATATATTGCGACAAGCATAAATGGTTTGAACAACATCAAATTACTGGCGACGCTTTAAATTCAGTCCTTTTGAGTCCTTCCCTAAAAGAAGAGGTTATTAGCACTTCAAGCAATCATTCCCATTTGGGATCACTCTCTCTTCAATAAATACAGTCTCACTTCTAGGTCTATATAAATACCAGGAGGAGAAATAAGAACTCAGTATATTTCGGTCATTTGGGCTGGCCAGCATCAGTAAAAGGGAACCATAATAAAATTCCAAATAGCTTGACACCTCGCATCAAATCCAGGTCTGAAAATAATCAGGCTCCTTTATCAGCTCGAATAATGCTTGATGTTACTCTCGAAAAACCTTTTCCAGTTTTTAATGTTCAGTTGAGTTTAAAGGCCACTTTGTTTTTGAAAAGCCAGCGACGCCCAGTATTTATTTGCAATTTCTACAAAATCTCCGGAGGATAAAACTATTTTGCATAAATTCTTCAATGTTCGTGTGCCGGAGCTTAATGCGGCTTTCAAGTAAAATAAAAAAAAAAAACGAAGCGTGCTTGTAATTAGGCGTATAAACGCACTCACTCAACTATGTGCAATCAAACCCACACACGCACAACTCGAGACGCTGAAAGAGAAATAGCTTTTATATATGACCTTGGCCACTTACTCATTATACATACTCCTTATTCAATTCTTTATTCAATGCGAAAGGTTTTAGTGCGGAAAGTTCGCCTAAATAACCTCTGTCCACTGTTACTAAGTACAGCGAGAGCAGTAATTACGGGCCCATTTGTTCAATTGGCAGTCACGCGCTGACTCATTCAAAATCCTTGTGGCACTGACCTAGACTTTGACTTTCCCACACTTAGGCGGAACTTAATTAGCAGCAGGTACTTGCGGATTAATATATGCACGTGTGTGTGTATGTGTGCGACTGAGTGAATAAAATTTGCATGCAAAAGCACGCTATCAAATCGTGACACGCAAACAACACTCTAAAATGCAGAAGTTGTGAGTCTTTTTCAATGCCGTGGCGATTCTCGCGATTCTATTGCGCCCATAAAAAGTGCACCACACAAGCGCAACAGGCGAATGCCTAAAAGGAACACATAATAAAATATGTCTGTATGTATGTATGAATATGAATTTTGCTAGTGAAAAGTCTCCGCCGCAATATCCAATAGTTTATAGCGCATAGAGCTCGTATAATATTTTTGTAGCCAAACACTTTGTATCACTTTCATTAATCCGCACTATGCATACTCATTAGGGTGGCTCACAAACAGTTGAACTGCTGAATATTTGTTACAATATCCCCAGAATTGTTCTTAAAGGAAAACAAAAACAGGGAGGCACGTATTTTTTACCTTGAGATCGGTTGATGTTTATTGTAGTGGCGCTAAGACTATGCAATTTTCTATGTATCGGATGCTTTGTTTTTAAGGCTCTGGAACTTAAAATGATAATATAAAAAAGAAATATTGTTGAAATGCATTTTTTTAATATAATCGGATGGCTAATTTATGGCATTTTTTTTTTTTAATAATATCCGGCACATGCCCGCCGCGGGTACAAGTTAGATGGCCCATTCGATCAGTCCAATTTTTGACTGCGCGTACTTTTTCCAACAAATCTGAATAAATTATATAAATAAACCTAATCAGCAAAAATGCGACGCAAACGATGAGCATTTCGCTTCAATTTTTGCACGAGCTGTATTTTGTGGGCACGTAAGCCAAGACCCTTACGTAAAATGTCCCACGTAGTCGAAGGATAATGGTCAACACTCCACGGCGTCTTCACTTCAACACTTCGCGCTATGAACTTCGCGAACAGATTTTTTTTTTTTTTTTTTTCAAAGTAAATTGCCACAATTTGGAAGTGTTGTTCTGGCGTGAAACGAATCATGATGAATTGCCAAATTGTTGTTCCACAAATGCAGGGGCCTAAAACTTAACTTTTTTATGAGGAGTCTTTTTCATAGCAGAAATAGGGAGGTTTGCCATTGCCTGACGCGGGGCGATCGCTATTAGAAGAAACTTTTTCTATAATTCGGTGTTTCATAACCCGACCTCTGTAATTTCGAATGGTATTCACGCACTAACTGATTCGAATACGACGTCCGCTAAAAAAGCTTTGTGCAGAGGTGATGGGTTAATCAATGAAGTTCTACCGAAATGCGGTTTTTGGTAGTTCGAAGGTAAAGATTATATTTAGATTAACTTTATGTGAAATCATTAAATTTAGATTAAAAAAGATAGATCATAAAATTTTTTAATGCATGGGTAATTTATTAAACAATCAAAACAAGTGATATATATTATAATATAAAATTAAAGAAAGAAATTTATCTACCAGGCTTAATTTTTCATTAACATTAACATGTTCAAGATATTTACAAAGTTTAAAAATAATTTGTTTTTTTGAAGTGAAATTTCTTAAGTATGGATGGACGAGCGAGAATGGAGAGTAAAATTTCAAGGCCATGCAACGCTTTGGGCATTTTCGTTCCGCGAGAGAGAAAAAAGATATAACGGAGAGGAAAAGGAGACAGAGAAAGAGCTATACCTTATATATATTTTAGATACACTTTAGGCTATTCACGTCTCCTTTTTGTGCGGTCCTTCGGCTTTTCTCCCACTCCTACGCTAAGGCTCTAGTCTAAGTCGTACGACATTATTCGTATTGTAGGAGCAAGAGGGAACCACGTTTACATTATATACAAGGTACGAGTGATGCGGAAACGTACAGCACTAACGCCATATTGCTATAGTAGAGCGAAAGAGAGCAAAATATTGTTAGAATAGGATAGATAGTATTGCGCATGCGCGTACCTTGTCTATGCACGTTATAGTGCATAAATTTACAAAAAATAATTTTGTCTATTTGTATTCTCTGCAAATGTTGTGAATTTATTTAGATATATATTCTTTCTCTCTCTCTCTCCCATTCTCTCTCGGGTCTCTCCCTCTTTCTTTGTCTGCCTTGAAAGTTTCACTTCTGTTATGTGTACTACGCTACACCCACTTTTTTTTGTGTAAAAGTATAAAAAGATACACATAAGAAAACGATTTTTGACTTTTTTAACACATTTCTTAAACCTAACATATCTAGAAAAAATGTAAGATATAAATTAATAAAGTCCTTTAATAAAAATAGAAATTATGCGCATGCATTTTTTTGCAATAACCTTATTTAAGTAAAGTTTAACAGGTGGCCAAAACTCGATTTTTGTGAAGAGGAGTTACGAAGAGGTTTATTAGATCAGATTTAATAGTTAAATAGTCATCGATCAAATAAGAAAATTCGTTTGGTTAAACTGACATCACGAACGAACGGATTGAAATGCCATTAAGCAACACTGACAAATAATTGCAGACGCAATACTGCAAAACGAAGAAGAGGACTAGAATTGACTGAACAATTAACGAAGGGCGCATTAATTCAAAAAGCCGAAGAGACAAGCAGACATTAGCTTGCGTACAGTCGCGCAGAACGCACGGACCACCATAATTGTAAGGAAAACAACTTTGTTCTATTTAGCTTAGTAATAAAGTGTAAAAAGAATAAAAATATTTGTTGTTGTTAATAAAACTCCGGCATCCTACAGGCATGTGGATCTACATGAGTTTAGCGTCTCACTTAATATCCACCGATTTCAAAGTATACCTAATATACGCGTTTTTTTCTCTCCTCACAATTCTGGTTGTCCCCATAAGAATTGCTCGGTACCTCGACTTTTTGTGACCCACCCTAATCTATGTGTGCATACATATCAGCAGCAATGTGCTCAAATTCTTGCCGACGATATGACAGCGACCCCACACTTCCGCACAGCTCTTACAGTGTAACAGTTTGATAGCTTGAAACAGCCTCTGCGCTAAGAATGAATCCAATTATCTACTCGCACCGCTTTGACACTGTTGCGACCGGATTATTTCGCAATTACTTGTGGCGGCAGTTTAGGTGTAATTTTGCGACCGCAATGGCACTCAATTAGCTCGAATTGTTTATACCGCACGGCATCTTGCCTTGGCCTTGAGTGCGTATAGTATTTCGGCTAACTAACGAATTTGGTGTGGCATTGGCAAAAACATTTTAGATTAGCGGCTTAGAAGAAAGCCTCTCATAGGGAGTTTTTTTTTTTTGCATTTTCTTCTGATCGATTGCGTTCAGCCTAAAGCGGGCAAACCTGCATTCAAACGAGTTTCGTGTTTGGCGAAGGCCAATTAAGGTTTATTACCAGCAGAGTGACTTACATACATATTTGAAATATAAGTAAGAGCAAATATTGTGTATTTATACGGCAATGGTGAAAGGAAAATGATTGTATTTTATCGCAGTAAGTGTTTCACGCATTAGTGCTGTAAAAACGAAATTATCGCAAAGTGAGTGTATGGTTGAATTGTGATTTAAGTGCTTGAATGACGTATTAATTATTCATTAACTTGCTTGCATGAGCAATAATGACTATCGACTCGAATATGTACTTTCAAACACGGCTTTTGGATTGTAATTTTTTTTATATTCGCAAGAACAATGAAAGCTATAACGCATAATGGATCAGGTGTTTGAGCTGCACACTCGCGTATTTTAGCCTACAAACGGGCTTTTCTCGAACCCCTTATTTCAAATGAGGAGTGCGCACTCAGTAGCGCAGTTAACTCACTTTAGCTTACATCAGTACTGTGTACTGAAAAAATATATTTCTTACCTGTAAGTTATTCTCGAACTGAAATTGAATTGAATAGCGATCTGATACACAACCATGATTCAATAATAAAATGTTTGCTTATTAAGCAAAGGTTTGCTCGTTCCCTCTTGACAAATAGGCTCCCTCAGCAAAACACTCGGTTACTAACTCTGGAAAGTTTGAGTAAAAGTGGAGGAAAATTAAAATTCATAGAAAAACATTTAATTTTCAAAATGGTATCCTTATGAGCAACAACTCGTGCAGGGATATGTCTAGGACCAGTACGGCATGGAATGCATTTTGACATGCCGCTTAAATCAGGATATCACAGAATATTTTTGTGTGCATTTAAAATATGACCTGCAAGAGTACTTACGAGAGGGGTTCAATAAGTAGCCGTGTCAGAAATAAATACACCATTTAAAAAAAAAATTCCTTCGGATCTCACTTAAATTGCTCCAAACACTGCTTCGAAGTTATCAGCCTCATTCGCTTATTGTCCACCGTGAGCAAGCACGGCAGCCATCGGGCCGACAATTCATCGCCAACTTATAGTGTAAAATATCAATTGCCATTCCCGTCGACACACCTATGGCCTCTGTTACTTAGCGCACTTTGTTTCGTCGATCAGCTATAATCATGTCGTTGACTTTTTGAATCATTTCCTCGGTAATCACGTCTGCCGGGCGTCCTGGTTGATCCTCATCAAAAACGGATGTCCACGTTTAAATTCGTTGAACCAATTTCTAACTGTGATCATAGATGTCAAAGCGTCCCCATAGACAGCATCCAACTTTGCTTTTATCTCCGCGCATTTTTTCCCATCCAAAAACAAAAAGTGAATTACCTAACGATACTACTCTTTTTCCATCTTAGCGCAAATCACGAAACACGTCTTACTCGAATAGCTGCCAAATCCAATTAAGCTATCAAAGAAAATTTTGTTTTGCCGTTTTTCTTGGTTTTTCTTTCTTAGACGTCTTCGACTTCTTCAAATATTTTGCTGCAGATTCACGTGGCATTTTTTGACCTTTAAGCTTCGTATATAAGAACACTGCTTCAAAACGTTTTTCATTTGCTAAACTAATTTTGTAAAAACAACGTACGCTTTCTAAATTTCTCACAAAACTAACGAATTGCACAAAGGATTTACTTGGTATTTATAAGAATTTATGATATTTATAAAAATTTCGACTATTTTGGAAGAGAATGTGTATAAATGTATGTTCCCCAAATGTTACATATATGAACCCATATCCAGCAATCAATTATCCAGCAACAAAATTATACAACGCTTCTAAAAAATGTATAAAAAAATACACCAAAAAAAAATTCCCACGCTTACCTTTTCAATAAATGCTTAACTCTCGCCTATTATTCAGCAATTAAGTAAATAATAAGTAAATAAATTTTCACATTCATTAACTGGAATATCATCTTAGATGTAAGGGCTAAAATAGTGCCGAAAATGTTCATGGCTCATCTCGCCTTATTAATTTAAATCTAAGAGGTCATAGTAATTCAACTTGTTCGGCTTGCATACTTTTTCTTACAAATACACTGAGTATCTGCTCCTGAATTTAAGTCATAAATCTTAAATAATCGCTCTGCTCACCTCCTAGCTGAATGCTCCTCATAGCTGGGTATTCGTACTAGCTACTAGTGACGTACGCACAACCCAATCGCCTGTAATTCTGCGAAAATTGTGAGCATATTTCATCTGCTGGAACAAAAAATAAAAAAAAAACACGAAACAGCTTTCTTTCGGGTATAAACATTGTTGGTACTTTTCAATTTTCAACGGTTCAAGACCATATTTTAAACTGAATTTAGCCAAGAACACCAACAACATCAGCAGGTCCTTTAATTAACACAATATTCATCCATCAACTGAAGTCGTAACTTCCTTGCAGTAAATGAAATTATGGCGAATTTAAAGAACGCAACTCGACACAACTACTCATAGAGTACATAGTAGGACTCGTCATACTTGCATTTATGTATGTGTGTGTGCTTTGCTCCATGGCCTTTAACGGTTTGGTGATGCTCCTTTGAAACTTATGCAATTGTGTGCTGTGCCTACCCTGCAGGGAATAGCAAAACTAGTTAGGAAGTATTTTAGTTCAGCTACTGGTATTTGATCGAAGAAATCATATCACCCCGTCATTGTGAGATATAATACTAGTACGAAAATTATAAATTTTCCCGCAAATTAGTTAATTTTTTTCTTACAAAATAAAGCTTAATGCACGGTCATTGAAGTAAAAATGGGGTTTCCAAAAAACAGCTATCGCATAAAAATACTTGCAGCAACCGGACACAGAAAATATTAGTCCGAAAATTTATCTGCATTAATTGTATTTATGCTCCTGAAGTGAATACTTAGCTTCTTAATTTTTTTTTTAGTTTTTGTGGAATTTGGGTCGTATGAAAATTACGTGCAAAGTCAAAGGGATGGCACTACGCATGCCGAGTGTATTTTGGAAGAACACAAGCTTCAGCAGGGCGGTCTATTTCTTTGCGTTTGTCATTCGTTTGAATCGAAGAAGTCGACTGATTTTCCTTTTCCATCACGACAACGCACCAATTCATGCCTCAGCAAATTAATGGAGATAGGGTTCCAGCTCGTTTCAAAACTCCCCTATTCTCCAAACTTGGCTCCCTCGGATCTCTCGGACTACTATTTGTTCCCTAATTTGAAGAAACGGCTGGGGGGAAAAAGATTTTATTCAAACTAGGAGGTGATTGCAGAAATCTATGATTATTTTTCAGACTTGGACAAATCCTATTATTCGGAAGGGATCAGCGAACTATCATAGAACAGCGTTGGACGTAGTGTATAAGCCTAAAAGGCGACTCTGTCGAAAAATAAAAAAAAATTGACCGCAAACAATTAACTAGTTTTTATTTTTTCCCTGACTTTTCAATCGACCCTTGTAAAAGGTTTTCCAATAACAGGTGTTATTTTGAATAGCCCTCTATTTCTGTAGATGTCACTTTTGAAGCTGCCATTTTTTGATATTTGACAAGTAGAAACTACGCCATTAATATAAATGGAACGGTACAGGCTTAAGCAACTCACTGAAATTATTAAAATTCACCATAAAAATGGTGAAAATTTGGCAGAAACGGTTCGTAAAACTCGAACATTTTTGGGTCATCGTGCAGCACTTTGTTCGGCCGCAATACAGAAATTGGTGAAAAAGTTCGAGCTGTTGGGAAAAGTTAGTGATGTGGAGAATAAAACCCGTGCACGTCGCTCAAGAACAGCCGAAAATATTGCTGTTGTAGCCGAAAGTGTTGAAAAAAACTCTCGTTTGCCCATTCCTCGTCGTTCTTTGGAGTTAGGCATTCTACAAACGTCATTACACTGTATTTTGCATAAAGATTTGGGTCTTAAGGCTTATAAAGTCCAGTTAACACAAGAACTCAAGCCGGCCGATCATCAACGACGTCGTGTCTTTGATGAATGTGTCGTTGAAATGCATGAAAATGATCCGGAATTCCATCGAAAAATCATCTTGAGTGATCAGGCCTATTTCCACCTCCAGAAAATCCAAGAGTTATTGTTCAAAAGCCTCTCTATCCTCAAAGTGTGACTGTTTGGTGCAGTTTATGGACCAGCGGAGTCATTGGACCTTACTTTTTCGAAAATGAAGCTACAGCAAGAGTTACGGTGAATGGATTGCGCTATCGAGAGATGATTAACGATTTTTTATGGCCGGAATCGGATGGTATTGATCTGGATAACGTTTATTTTCAACAATACGGCGCTACGTGCCACACAAGCAACGAAACCATTGATCTTTTACGGGAATAACACCATTATTGTAAAACCCTTTAGTATGAGAGTAATATTTGGGATATTAAACAAACTACTGCACTTGAATGAAGTTTTCTATATTAATTCTGCATACACTTTTACAATAATATGAAATAGAATATATCAAAATGTTGGAATGGAAAGGAATGAATGATTTTTTTATGTTTTAACTGGTCTAAAACTGGTTATTTTAGAAATTTTATATTGGAATGGCATTTATATTAGAAATTATGCTATATTTTTTTGTTTTGGCTAGAACTGGCATTTTTACTGGAATTTTTCCCTTGCATGACTGACCGACGCACGATAAGCTGTTTGAAAAATATCACATGCTGACAGACAAAATAGAACTAGAAATATAGTATAGTACAATAGAAAACATAATAGAATAGGAAACGAGCTGAACAGTGAACTGGTAGTATTCTGGAATTTTTCCCTGTAGGGTATGCACTCTTATATGTATGATGTAGTGACAGCTCAAAGTGACGCTGTCAAGTGTCTTTCACTAGTGCCGTTGCTGTTGTTGTACTCGTTATAACGGTACATACAGTGCATACTCATCAAATTAAGACCGATGATCTTTTTTTCTTTTCAGTTTATGACAAGATTTCTTTCATGTGGGCGAACAAAATTTCGAAACAAATTACGCGGTATGTTTTCTTTCATACGTGCTACATATAAAACACGGCGACTCTGGCCATTTACCGCAAACAATTAACTAGTTTTTATTTTTTCCCTGACTTTTCAATCGACCCTTGTAAAAGGTTTTCCAATAACAGGTGTTATTTTGAATAGCCCTCTATTTCTGTAGATGTCACTTTTGAAGCTGCCATTTTTTGATATTTGACAAGTAGAAACTACGCCATTAATATAAATGGAACGGTACAGGCTTAAGCAACTCACTGAAATTATTAAAATTCACCATAAAAATGGTGAAAATTTGGCAGAAACGGTTCGTAAAACTCGAACATTTTTGGGTCATCGTGCAGCACTTTGTTCGGCCGCAATACAGAAATTGGTGAAAAAGTTCGAGCTGTTGGGAAAAGTTAGTGATGTGGAGAATAAAACCCGTGCACGTCGCTCAAGAACAGCCGAAAATATTGCTGTTGTAGCCGAAAGTGTTGAAAAAAACTCTCGTTTGCCCATTCCTCGTCGTTCTTTGGAGTTAGGCATTCTACAAACGTCATTACACTGTATTTTGCATAAAGATTTGGGTCTTAAGGCTTATAAAGTCCAGTTAACACAAGAACTCAAGCCGGCCGATCATCAACGACGTCGTGTCTTTGATGAATGTGTCGTTGAAATGCATGAAAATGATCCGGAATTCCATCGAAAAATCATCTTGAGTGATCAGGCCTATTTCCACCTCCAGAAAATCCAAGAGTTATTGTTCAAAAGCCTCTCTATCCTCAAAGTGTGACTGTTTGGTGCAGTTTATGGACCAGCGGAGTCATTGGACCTTACTTTTTCGAAAATGAAGCTACAGCAAGAGTTACGGTGAATGGATTGCGCTATCGAGAGATGATTAACGATTTTTTATGGCCGGAATCGGATGGTATTGATCTGGATAACGTTTATTTTCAACAATACGGCGCTACGTGCCACACAAGCAACGAAACCATTGATCTTTTACGGGAATAACACCATTATTGTAAAACCCTTTAGTATGAGAGTAATATTTGGGATATTAAACAAACTACTGCACTTGAATGAAGTTTTCTATATTAATTCTGCATACACTTTTACAATAATATGAAATAGAATATATCAAAATGTTGGAATGGAAAGGAATGAATGATTTTTTTATGTTTTAACTGGTCTAAAACTGGTTATTTTAGAAATTTTATATTGGAATGGCATTTATATTAGAAATTATGCTATATTTTTTTGTTTTGGCTAGAACTGGCATTTTTACTGGAATTTTTCCCTTGCATGACTGACCGACGCACGATAAGCTGTTTGAAAAATATCACATGCTGACAGACAAAATAGAACTAGAAATATAGTATAGTACAATAGAAAACATAATAGAATAGGAAACGAGCTGAACAGTGAACTGGTAGTATTCTGGAATTTTTCCCTGTAGGGTATGCACTCTTATATGTATGATGTAGTGACAGCTCAAAGTGACGCTGTCAAGTGTCTTTCACTAGTGCCGTTGCTGTTGTTGTACTCGTTATAACGGTACATACAGTGCATACTCATCAAATTAAGACCGATGATCTTTTTTTCTTTTCAGTTTATGACAAGATTTCTTTCATGTGGGCGAACAAAATTTCGAAACAAATTACGCGGTATGTTTTCTTTCATACGTGCTACATATAAAACACGGCGACTCTGGCCATTTTTGATTTTTTTGTCTGAGCATATAATTGCCTCAAAAAGTGAAATTGCAATAGTCAAATTGCAAAATTGAATGAAAAAAATCAGCTGTAAAATTATCTAAGTGTCGAAGTGAAAAAAGGGAAGGAAGTAAAAAATTGCATTAAAAATGGGTTTTGTATAACAAGAACAAAAAAAGGATGTAATGACAGAAAAAAAACACAAATTGTGGCTTTAGTGAATGATGACAGGTGCAGTTATGCTCAAATAGTTGAAAAACTTGTTGGCTCGAAGGCATCCGTGCTGAATATTGATATCACAGGGCCATTGCGCATGAACGCAATGGACTGAACGTCAATGGACTGATTTTCAGGCGCAGTGTAAAAAAGCCAAAGTTCAATTAGGGAATGCGTCAAAAGCGGGTAAATTAGACGCAGCTACATAAAGAGTTCTAATAAAACTTTTCTAGAAAGGTAGTTGTTTGACTTTTACTCTTTTCTATGATATTTAACAATATTTTCTATAAAGCAATTTTTTTATTTTATTATTATTATTATATATTAGCTAGGTTAGCTTCAGCAGTGAATGTCGTCTCGAAGCGATGGTTGGTTGTTTGGTTACCAGGAATGCATTAGTGCTTCCGCACCATTTTTTTGGCACATCCTCGCAATCAATAAGTCATTCGGGTCATTACTTCACGACTATATCCAGTCTGTGCGATTGAGATGCCTCATAAAGTTGCGTACATCTATACCGGCCAATTCTTCGGGGTTTTCAAAATGCGGTATGGGCATTCACAGAGGAAGTGAAACTTCTTAGGCGTCGATGGGCGAGCGAGAATGGAGAGTAAAATTTCAAAGATATAACGTAGAAGAAAAGGAGGGAGAGATATAGATACACTTTAGGCTATTTGTCCTAAGTTTTTCCTTGTGGTTGCTAATTTCTACTGAGAAATAACACTGCCTACTTTTAGGCGCTTGTTTGTTGGTGCAAACTTGTAGGAAATTTATTTTTGGTGCCTACTTTTCGGCGTTATATTTTCTTGGTGGCTAGTATTTGGGGATTTTTTTGGTCCCAATTGCTCTCATTCTCTCTCGGGTCTCTCCCTCTTTCTTTGTCTGCCTTGAAAGTTTCACTTCTGTTATGTGTACTACGTTACACGCACTTTTTTTTCTTCGTTTGATTACAACCTTGACTTATTTTTGGCTGCCTGTCTCCTATAGACTGAAGCGGTGACCTTAGTTTCCTAAGGAGGCAGGGTGGAAGGTATAGAGATGTTGCTCCTTATATTAAAAATCCATCATCGTTTATGATTTGGCACCGCATTGCCTCGGAAGGTGCTGAACCAATATAATTTGTTGAAGGCCAATGCGCTCTTCTCAATATATAAACGTCCTACAAAATATTTTATCGCCATATATCGATACGCAGCATTACCCGCGAGAGGAATGCATCCTAAAGAAAATAGTGCTTTCTGCCACACGACACGAGTATTACTTTAGATTCACAATTATTGGCATGTCCTGGTGATTCTCCGGATACCAATCCTATAGTGGATCCAAAGTATATAAGCGAACGATATGTTTTGAAGAAAAATATAATAGATATATGGATAATGGCATCCAATTGAGACCAATAACTTTCATGTTGCCAATTTGCCTCTATGAATCGATGCAAGTCGAAAATTTAAAGGCGATTAGTCAAAATATTAGATATACTAAACATTTTTTTGAAGAATTCTATGACAAAATTTCCAACTAACAAATTGCTAATTCATTTATTATTTTCATTTTCCTAGTTTCTTTTTATAAATGGTGGAAGTCGTAAACTTAAAATTTATTCACCGGTCATTATGCGATGAGTAAGCACTGTATGTATGTATGTATATCTAAATATATATGTATATAGGTACTTTCGGTTTTGGATGGTGCATGTTGACACTGTCATCAGCTTTTGCTGGTTTTGTCACCGTAAAAGCTGCTGAAATAATAAAAACAGCAACACCAATATTAAAATCAACAAAAATAAATTTTAAAAGCTGTTGTAGAAACGTCCATGGTTTTCGATCGAGTGACGCCCAGATGGAGCATGCCATGTATTGAGTTTGCCTTTAAAGTGACATTTGCTTGTATGTATATGTGTCTGAAAGCAGCACATATCATGCACCTATTTATATAGCAGAAGGCGGTATGTGCAGCTTTGTGGAAAAATTTAACATCCATATTATATTACCGGTGTCCGGTTGGTCTCCCAGCGAATGGAACTGGAGGTGTACAAATATCTAAGAAAGTTGTCTGGCATGACTTACAGATTTTGCTTGGTTGTGGGGACTGAAATATATGCACTGATGAAAATATACCTGAATTAAAATTAAACCTCCCAGTCCCGTTAAATTGAACGTTTTCAAACTTTTGTAAAGCTTCTTTAAAAGTTATAATACCGTTATCAAGCTAAATGACAATTGATAAAATATGTACCTATACATACGCTATTTATTTTCTTCACTTCTAGTCATTTTTTCTAGTTAAAAAAAATAAAATAATATTAAAAAAATAATATCTTGCCACGGTCAGTCAATATCATGATACAATAATAAAAGGTTTTCTCATTAAGCAGCTTTCTCGTTCCCTCTTGACAAATTAGCTCCCTTGCAAGGCAAAGGGGATGCTAGCTCTTTTATTTTTTTTGTTTCACTGCAGAAAAAATATTTCATTTTCAAAATGGTGTGCTTACGTGTATCAAACTCGTTCAAGAGTTTGTATCGAATACATACTGGCATATCACTTAAGCCAGGACAGAATAGGATCATTGGGGCAGTCTAAGATCGATACATTAATGGGGAATTTAAAAAAGCTTCATTCTTTATGATGTGGTGATTTTTACAAGGCACCTGCATTTCCCAAGGAGTTAGAACAGAGACAACACGAAATTTATTTTCAGTGAGCCTTCCCTCATATGGGTGGATGAAGTGTCCAGCTTTCTGAGTATTGCTCACAAATTGAAGCTGGTATTGAAAAGTTTTAAAGGTACAACTTTTCAGCACGCAGCAGCTGCTGGGAAAAGCTTATTGCGTCTGGACGCGCACGTGAATGCAGGCGCCGATGACAAGAAGTTTTTTCAAAACAAGAATGCAGGAATATAGTCAGTAATGTAAGAATAATTGTGATTTGGAGGTCAAAACTCCAAACTTACTCGGGCAAAACATAGTAAGGTAAGGTGCAAATATATAATTGTTGACAAAATTATGGATTAAGTGAGATAATTATATAATTATAAGAGTTAAAGAAAGAAACAAAACAAAAACATCATCACACGAGAACAGTGGTAGTTAAACGATGCTGGTCGGTAATTAGGATTATTTCAGTAGAAATATCAATCACAACAACAATAACAAGTGAAAAAGTTTTCATTTTAAATCAGACTTGGCAATTTCTGCTAAAAATATTATAATTTATATTGTCCATAAAATATCTTATTTACATTCAAATATTAATTTAAATTTATTTTTTAAACTATTCGCTGTTTTTTCCATTTAAGTAAAGAAATTTTGTTTGCTACCACTTTTACCAAGAAGGATTCAGTTTTCTCACTTTCTTTACTTCCTTAAATGCAACCTTTTGTAAGGGAGTGTCAAAAATTTTATGTCACAAGTGAGCAAACCTTTAGTAATTGAATCATGAGTCAATATAACCTGTGGGAAGAATATTAGTTGTTTCAGAGTAAACTTTTTATAGTGAGCTTAGAGTCGGTTTGTAGTGAAAAGAGTATACAACAACAGGGTTGATTATAATCTAAAGTAGGGTACTTCTTAGCATTTGTTATGGATTTTTTTTACATTTGCTTATTTAATGGATATAAAGTGAAACATCAAAAACTTGGATTTCTTATGTCAGGCAAGTAAATGCCAAAGCATTTGAAAATTACGAACTACCTAAGAAATATGATGGACATAGAAAAATAATTTTCAGAATATGATGAACAAGAAATTTCTGGAATTGAAAAAAAAACATGGAAACACATACATATAAGAAGTGAATTTGAATAAAAAATTAATAGTGAAGAAGTGAATATTACAAATAAGCGTGCATGTCGCAAATGAAAGAGAGTTTGATTAACATCCGGAAGTGCGACAGATTTAAAGAATCAACACATAGAAACTGCTGCTGATGGAACAATATGGGGCGAAATAAACGGAATTTTTCGATTACCAGTGCATAATATCATATTTTTAAGGTAGTAGTCTGGTAACTTACACGTTTTTTGAAGCCATGTTTGGGATATTTTTTCGAAGGGAAAATAAAATTCAATCGGTTTGATTTTCTAATATCTTATTAAAGGTATCAGAAGGTGTACAAAAAAAAATTTTTTTTTTTCAATAGTTTTGATACTATTTTTGTACACTGCAGCAAGCGGCAAAAAAAGAGGTACAGTGGCTGGCCGGCGTGATTTCGTCACTTGTGGTCATCTGAAACAGAAAAAACCAATTGCTTATTAATCTTGTCGTTCTGGCGGGTAGTAAGATCAAATGATTTTGACAAAAAATAACAAAATGGCGGACTTCGTAAGAAAATTGCCTTTTTTTAAAGTGGAAATCGGACTAAAAAATGGAAAGTTAGGGACGAAATAAATTAAATCTACTACCCGCCAGAACTATTGATGTGCAGAAAAACATATCTAAATTTCAGCTCAATCCGTTAGATAGAAAATTTGTTTTCACGACGGCCATGTTTTGAGAAAAACGCGTTTAAAGTTTTAGCAATTGAGCCGCGCAAGTACGAGCCGCTCTCATGTATGTGCTATAATTTCGTCAATATTTCGAATTTGGGTCTAAAATTTGTACAGTATATTACCAATATATCGCACTTTCAAAATATGTAAAAAACCGAAATTCGAAATTTTCAAAATAAGTCACCAGACTACTACCTTAAGAATATGTGTATAAAACTAAGCCGACAAAAAGTGCTTGTCCTAAGGTCAAAACATAGCTCAAGAGAAATAGAAAAAGAAAAACAAACGTAAACCGAAAACTATTCCAATTTATAATAATACAAAATTTGGTGTGGATGTGGCGGACCAGATGACAAGAAAATACAGCGTGAAGTCGAAACGCTGTAGGTGGCCGCTTCAGGTGTTTTGGAATAAATGCCTGAATTTTGTATAAAGAAACGACGGCTAAAAACATTTCGAGACAGGAATTTTTGTTCCAGATAACTTCAGAACTTGACGCTGCGTGTACAACACCAACCACAAGTTCTGATTGGGCCCCTCGGAAAACTGGTTAAATAAAATTTTGTAAAGGTTTTAAAAGAAAAAAAAATCAGTTCTAGGTAGGAAAAATATATTGCAACAAATGCACATTTCAGACTAAAATAATTTGTAAATGACATTTAATATAATATATAATGTAAAAGTAGAATTTTATTTGTTTTTTATGAAGAATTTCAGAAATTATATAAAAATAAATTTGGACGAAATTTCTTGAACACTCTTTATTTTACATACATTTAGCAATAAATTAACCATTGACTGCATTGAATAATAAAAGTGAAAACTTTTTCATTTCCGGCCAACTTGACCGCGCGTGCTTGGAATTGGTGTACAAGAATTTTCAGTAGGTTTAGTGTTAAATATAAACAAAAACATAAGCGAAATTGTTTTTTAATGAAATAAAAGGGAAAGAAAAACTAGAGAGAAATTAAAGAGAAATATTAAAAAAATGGTAACATGTTTCCAATAAACGCATTAATTGTTTTTGTTATGCTACCTTTAGAAACTCTAATTCACCTTAATTTGTGGGAAATTGAGCAATAATTGAAAATAAGGAGCGTGTCTTGTTTTTGAGCTTAAAAAAGTTCGCGGTAATACATTGTCTCAGAAAAAATCTGTCGATATTCTTTTGTTCTTCAGGTTTTCCATTGCAATAATCCTTTATCCTCTTCATTTTTTAAACTTTTTGGAGAAATGTCCAATAATAACTGACAAATTCGGATTTTTCTTTTCCTATTCCTATAATAATGGGCAAAATTGACCTAAAAATCGTAAAGGCTATTCCAATGTTATATTAATTTAACTTTTCTTCTCAAGATTTTATTTTAAAAGTCATAAAAGAACAGCCATAGAACATAGAATAAGATTTCTACCCTCGGCAGAACCAGTTTCTTGAATTTTTTGTTCACCAACATTTGAACTGTCGACTTATTAAATAAATACATAAATCATTAACACTTACAGCCTTTTCCGGGGTTTGGCCGAGCTGCTCCTCCTATTTCTGGTCTGCGTCTTGATGTTGTTCCACAAATGGAGGAATTTACAGTTTTAAGGCACTCAAGAAGCCTTTTCATATCATAAATACACTGGGAGGTTTGCTATTGCCTGCCAAGGGACGATAGGTATTAGAAAAAACATTTTCTATAATATCATTTTGGTGTTTCATGCACGGCGATTCGAACCTACGCACTTACGAATAGTACACATGCACTAACCATTCGGCTGCGGTGTCAGCCATACAAATTTCATTATCGACTTGTTGATGATTATTTCCAAAAATATATTATATTAACGAATCTTCCGATATGTTGTTCATAAAGTTCGACAATTTTCATGATAAGTTTCAATAATTTTAAAGGCGTTGTTCTATATTGTGAAATTGTGCATATGTCTATTTGACAAATGCCAAAAATTACATAAGACAATGTACCGTTTGGGTATTATTCGGTACTGACATCTAGGTGCCAGTTTTGAAATAGTTTGCAGTGAATTCTTGCTTTGCAATAATAACCTAGTAATGTTACGTATACGCCCTGCATCTTCAAATAATGGTTCGAAATTTTTCACTTTTGCATATCACGTATAAATTTCGATTCTATTTACTTAAAAAATTCACTTTGTACAGTAGGGTCTTGTACAATAAATACTTCTTTCAGAATTTCAATTTTTTTAGTTATTTTATTACTTCTTTCGTCGCTGCAGCCGCATACGCCTCAACTCTTCAATTTTACGCGTACAACAAAACTATAGCGGAAATAATGATTAAATGATTAAAATAATAAGTATTAAAAATTTGAAAATATTCAAATATTTTAAATCTCTTTACAAGTGCCAATAATTGTAGATTATTTTGTTCATCTATACTATTGTATAAAGGCGAATGTCTGTACGTTGTCCGCGCATCACTACGAAACGACAACACCAAATGACGTCAAAATTTTTATTCGTGCATATTTTCACTCAATGGAGGTTATAGGCATGTTTTTATGATGGAACTCCCTTCCCACAGCCCCCAGGCCACGCCACCACTCTCATTCGTCACTAATAATCGAATATTTGCTTAAATGTTATCTAAGAAATCTTAGTTTTTCCTACTTCCCACTATTTATTTATTAGCACACTCTAAGTTGTTCAACTATGACCCAAATGCAAAGCTCAAAAACGGTTTGAGATAGAAAATTAATAAAAATAATTTTGTTTGATATTTTTCTGATTGGTTGTTTTGATTTTATTCAACGAGGCATGGCAACGGATGGAGGGTATTGTAATATTATAGTTATTAATAAAAAATTATTTTTCTATGAAATTATTGTTTGTAAATCTTTTATATACATATCCTAAATCCCTCAAAACTACTCCTATGCGAGCGGTGCCGCGGGTTAAAGCTAGTATTCTATAAAAAGAAAATTTCAATTGGCTCAGTATGCGCCATACAAGACGAAAATGAGTCAAATTCATTAAGATATACATTTCTACAGCTTTAATATATTATACAAGTGTATTTCTAATACTAATAATATTCGTTTTAATAATAATAATTTGGTAGTTGTTGCTGTCCTAATATATAATATTGTAGTCAAAGTTTTCCTTTTACATTTGACATTACACTAATGAGTATTAGTTTTCATTAATTTCTAATATTAATTACAAACGCCTGTGTAGGATGAACTAAAAGCGAAAGTTTTGTTAAATGCGCAGTGAATAGTATTTACAGTTCTATGCCAAGCAACAAATACTGCGCAAATTCTCACTTCAGCAACTTTGCCATAAAAGAACTCCATACAACCAAGCTCCAATAAGCTGGTCGAGCTTTAGAAAACTCCTATTATGATTGCATCTACAACAATGAACAATGAGTACAAAAGCGAAAAATAGCATACCGCATACAACATGCCACATGCCACATACCAGCAAATGTATTTGTTTATAATACTTAGTAGGAAGAATAGAAGAAGCCCCAAAGTCTTAAGGACTTACACCGGACTTTGGCAATTTTTTGATTTACAATGATTTTGTGGTCATGTAAAAGAAACAGCAACAATAGCAATGCACTGCATGTATTTATACATCTGTATATAGAAATACGAGCGGATGTAAAACAAAAGTTTATTCACAACAACTCAAGTTTCCGCTCTGCCCTATAAAAATAGCAGACCTTCATGCCGTTTCACTTGCTTCCGCATTAAGTGAGAAACTTGTTTTGCATTTGCATGAACCCTCACAGTCGGAGAGCTTACGCGATTTACTTTTTTAAATAAACAATTCGAATTTAGCCGAAATATTTTCTTTATTTATTGATTTAAGGCATCAAAAAGCGAGCATGCAAGCACGCTTTCTCACACTTATGTGCGTGTGGGTATATGTTTGCAAGTTAAAAGGCACATAACATAGTTACAAAATAGGCGACATTGACCATGAATACCCTGCAGTAAAAAGTTAAACTACGTAGCAAACATTCTTAGTAGTTGTTGAACTGGTAATTGATAGAAGAAGTCAGACCACTTCAGAGAGACTAGACGTGTAGCAGTTGAAAAATTACCAAAACAAGTAGACTTCTAATACTGTCAAGATGGCCTATCTGAAGACTTATAATTTTTGCTAATGGCGTCGCACCTCAATCTTATTTGACACTTGTGCAACAGACAGTTGCAGCTTACAAATAGAAAAGCAATGCAGCCGCCGCTAAAGGACAAAATAAAGATTCCAATGGCTCAAAATCAATATTTATTTAGTAAAGAAATTATTCAAAAAATTATAACAAGAAACATTTTATCCGTTCAATAGCTTAGGAAGAGTTATAGGTGGCTCTATAAAGAAGAAGTGTTGAGGTAATATAAATGTGGCGTGTGTATTTAATGAGCGTTAAGGCCGAAAAACTATTTCATTATCTTTCGTTTTTCATCAGTGGACCTATAAACTGTGGATTTCACCTCGAACGCATTAATTTCAATACTCCGTTAAGGGTTTTATGCTGCTTTGAATCTCTTCCATACTGATTCCGTAAAGACGGTGAATGCTGCTATCACAAGAGCTTCAACATACTTAAATCGCTTTTAAAGCTTTAAAGATGTATACTTCGCTGCAAAATTAGAATAGTACAGTACATTGAAAGTTTTGACTACTTTAAAAAAAAAAAATTTTTTTTGATAAAAATCCAACTTTAACCATTTAAATCACAAGTTGAAAACTTTGCAGAAGATTTTTAATCAGAATTAAGGAAAAAACATCTTGGGACGCTCAGGTTCATAATCAATACTTGAATAGAATGAAGTGCAGATTGGAAGTGGCTCAAAAAATTGTTAATTTTTCTAATTCCTCACCATTTTTGCCATATAACGAATGAATTCTTTGTTTCTAAAATATATGACATATTCTTTACAACATCGAAAGCGCAACTGCAGCGAAAAAAAAATTGTGAAAAATCAACTCAAGTTTCGAAATACTTGCAACTTGCAATTTACTGAGTAAAATGCTATTTTTCTAAAAATTCTGAACTAAAAGTTTGAAATTTTTATGAAAATTTGCCCGTTTTTTACAAAGTTTGAAATTCTGCGTTATAAGATTTTTATTGTAGTGTGAATTAGATTTTTATAAAAAATAAAAGAAGCTAAAATAATAAAAACGGAAAACATAAAAAACAGTTAAAACTTGTCATATGTTCTTTTATAATTTATCAAAGATGTATAGAGTTTTGAATCACCAAAACGACTTTTTGAATTTTTTGTTTTTTTATTTCGGAAAATGGAGTGCAAGAAGTGATAAAAAGGACTTAAAAAAAGAAAACCCCTGGATATGATCTCATGACAGGAGAAGTACTGAAACAACTTCCAGAAGAAGGACTTACTTTCCTTGCGAACATACATACTTATCTATAATATAAAGGTGAATGTCTGTACGTTGTCCGCACATCACTACGAAACGACAGCACCAAATGACGTCAAAAATTTTATACATTCATATTTTCACCCAATGAAGGTTAGAGGCATGTTTTTATGATGGAACTCCCTTCCCACAACCCCCAGGTCGCGCCACCACTCTCATTCGTCACTAATAGTCGAATATTTGCTTAAATTTAATCTAAAAAATCTTAATTTTTCCTATTTCTCACTATTTATAGCGCACTCTGGACTTCATAATCCGCATAAGCTGTTCAACTATGACCCAAATGCAAAGCTCAAAAACGGTTTGAGATAGAAAATTAATAAAAATAATTTTGTTTGATATTTTTCTGATTGGTTGTTTTGATTTTATTCAACGAGGCATAGCAACGGATCCCGGGTATTGTAATATTATGGTTATTAATAAAAAATTATTTTCTATGAATTTATTGTTTGTAATTCTTTTATATACATATCCTAAAACCCTCAAAGCCGCGGGTTAAAGCTAGTATATTTATAATTCTATTACATTAACTGGTTTTGTTCCCCCTCTATGGAAAGTAGTTCAAGTTAAAGTGATCCTCTAACCAGAAAAAGCGCTGAAGAAGTCGAATGATATGAGCCCATCCGCCCATTGTCTATTACCTCTAAAGTAATGGAAGCTAATTTCCTCAAAAGAATGACGCCTATAATTCAACACTGAAGAATAAGCCAACATCACCAGTTCAGAAATAACACAGTTCTTAGACTCATTAACAGCATACATAAAACATTTGAACAAAAGAAATATTGTACAGTGGCTTTTTTTATGTATATTTCAAGGCTTTGGCCGCGTTTGATATGACTTACTCTATAAAATAAGAGACACTCTTCCAATAAATTATTACATATATCATCTACCTCGAAAACCGATATTTCTTAGCCGAACAATCCGAAGAACAGTCTGAACTATGTGAAAGTTAAGCTGTGCCCCATTATATAATTTCTATATACATATGATCTACCAGCTTCTGAAGAAAGAATAGTTGGAACGTTCGCGGATGATACTGCCGTACTCACAATTGACTCCCACCCCAATATGGCCTCCCAAAAACTATAGAAAGAACTTGATAAAACAATTCAAAAAATGGCACATTAAGTCGAAGGAGACAAAATCTTACCAAGTCACTTCTATACTAAATCGAAAAATTTGGCCACCAATTATGGTAAGCTCAATAATGTAATCATCCCCCTGTACTAATGTCACAAAATATCGCGGCATGCATTTCGATAGCAAACGTGCATGGTAAACCCACATATTCACTAAACGGAAGGCTCTAGGAATAAAATTCAGAAACATATATCGGACATTGAATTTCTCATGTTTCTCTCGAAAGTAAGCTTTAACTTTACTCAGCTATCTTGAAACCGATATGGACCTATGGCATACAACTCAGGGACACTGCAGTTAACTGTAACATCGAAATATTTCCAAGACTCTAGTCGAAAACCCTTAGAGTACTCTTAAACGGACCTTATTATATCATAAATGCACAAATTGTGATCTAAAAGTACCCACAATAATTGAAGAAATACGAAAATTTGCCGCATCACATAACACACGACCCCAATCGCATTCAAATCCGCTTGTCACAGAAATAATTGCCAATCACATAACCTTCACCAGACTCAAGAAAAACTCTACAAAAGACCGCATATAATAATAAATTAGTATAAATTATTATTTATCATGAAATTAGTAGATGGTTGCAGCTTTGGTTGTATTCCATAAATGTTTTTTTATCTTAAATGTTTAGAAAAACAGATCGCAATAAAGAAACGGATTAAAAAAGAAAAAATTGGGATGAATTTGCTAAATTGGTGTCTGCAAGAAGAATTTAAATATTAGTTGACTTATACCGAAATGAAAAAAAAAAATAATAATAATAGTGGATTTACTATAATAGTTCACTGAGTACATAGCTAAATGGTAGATCTTGATGCAAAAACAAACAATTCGAAGTTCGTAGCATATCGCCTTGCTAAAAATATCAGTTCCTGGCATTATAAGTGATAAAATATAAAAGACAACTACTTCAGCTGTAATGCAAACTAATACTTTTTAGGGTAATTCAAAACCAGTTGACTTGAGTGCAGTGTTCCTACCACCACTAACACAACGAATTGTACATAGTTGTCATGCAGAATAAATGGACAATCGGCTGGTCCCTCAACATTCCTTAATTCCTGCACTTTCTATAATTTCATCGACTCTTTCGGGTACACATTCTAGTTTATGTATGCATCGATATTCTAAAAAAGTTGCTTTGGCATTTGTGGAGTGTCACCGTTAAATTGTAGCCATCATATAATATCACTCACATGTGCACTAACATATGAACAACTCTTTTTTGAATTAATTTTTTTGTTTATCTTTATTTTTTATATACATTTTTTGTTGTTTTCTATCATTCACTTTACCGCTCGATTGCACTGTTATACTTTTCTTCTCACGCACAATCTAACTCTGCTCTTACCATTTTCTTTTTCTGACTTCCCTTCTCTCAAGTCCTTAAAATTTATGAGGCAGTAGAAATTTGCCGAAGGCAATATCGCAATATCGATCCGAAATAATTGCATCGGGCAAGGGTTTTGGGTCCCTGGGGTTGGCACATTCTAATGTTGGCATGCTTCATTGAGCCATTTTCCAATTTAGAGAGTGTATATAGCATTTTTTTATGCTTTAATAAGTGAGTCGGTATATGGTAAGGTCATTACTGAACGCTCAAAGGGTATATTAGTATGCATGCCACTCCATGCTTGCAATAATGTGAAATCTCAACCACTTTATGGCGGTCATTTGAATTTAAATCTGCTATATGCCTACCGCTTTAAAGGTTGCCCACTAATACAATTATGGATGTTTACCCTAAAATGTGTAAAATAGATTCGCGTGACTTCACACGTGTATGTGTATGTAGTTGGTCACATGTAGTGAATATAAATAACTAACTCATTTTGGGGAGAAAATGAATACTATGACAAAGGCTAACAAAATTTAGCCAACTAAAAAAGCCAAAAATTACTGCCGCCATAAAAATTTAGATTTTGAAATGGGCAAGATATCATAAGAATTGGGCACGAAATGACTAAATAAAGGTTGTAATATTATACAAGGTGGCACAAAATTAATCATCCAATTTTGATTTTGAATAACTTTTTTATTAAATACAAACAAAAAACTTTGAGTGATGGAAATCTTTATTTTGACGTTTAGGCCCTCCATTGCTTGTCTGTTTGTACACCGCAGCTTCTAGTTCCCAAGTGTCAAATATGATTGAAGTAAAAAAATTCCAAAAATTATGATTGTGCCACCTTGTATTTTAAAAATAAGACAAACTGTTATTCGTATAAGAATCCTACTGATAAGTTTGCTGCTCAGATGAGTCACCCATAAAAATTCTCCAAGCCCGGATTAATCTTTAATGCCTGACAACTTGAGAAAAAAAATTTACTATTATTGTTTTGTGAAATGTTTTAATACTCACAAATTACAGCTGTGCGATTATTCGAGTTAGTTGGGTAATTTATTGCTCAGTTAATAAATTAACCGATTATACAAATTTATCCAGCGACCACCGTAGCCAAATGGGGTGGTGGGTGACTACTATCATACGTCAGTGCATAGATTCGAAACCCCGGGCACCAATTGATAGAAAAACCTAAAAAAGCGGTCGCTCCTCGCCAGGTAACGGATACATTTTAATCCTCTATAGGCTTTCCAAATTTGTTTTTGGTGGGGTTTCTAAGTAAGGATCAAAACGATCCTGTTAGAGTAAGTGGGCGCTAATGAATAAAAAAATTCTACGAAAATATTTTCTGTAAAATAATTTTATTTCGCTCACAAACAAATTCTAACCATATTTTTCACTTTTTTGAAAACATCTCAGACATCTGATTGAAAAATCTTATATGCGAGCGGCGATTGCTTCAAAATACTTGATAATGTTTTTTTTTTTAATTTTTCGTGTGCTTACCATCACAAAGAACCATCACGAGATTAAAACGAAGTATCTCTTGTCATCAAACAAACAGTCGGCGCACACACGTAGCGACACCTACGTCACTGTAAAAGATTTCGTTTATTTAGGAACCAGCATTAACACCGAAATCCAACGTAGAATCTCTCTGGCCAACAAGTGCTACTTTGGACTAAGTAGGCAAATGTGCAGTAAAGTCCTCTCTCGACGAACAAAGATAACATTCTACAAGGCTCTCATCAAGCCCGTACTAACGTATGGCGCAGAAGCTTGGACGATGACAACATCCGATGAAGCGACGCCTGGAGTATTTTGAGAGAAAGATTCTCCAGAAGATTTTTGGACATTTTGCACGTTGGCGACGGCGAATATCGCAGAAGATGGAACCATGAGCTGTATGACCTTTACGACGACATAGACATAGCGCAGCGAATAAAGATCCAGCGGCTTCGTTGGCTGGGTCATGTCGTCCGAATGGATACAAATGCTCCGGCTTTGAAAGTACTCGGTGCGGTATCAGCTGGTGGGAGCAGAGAAAGAGAGGGGTCTCCTTTTAAAGGATCAGGTGGAGAAGGACTTGGCTTCGCGTTGTGTGCCGGTTAGTACGAGAAAGAAACGACTGGCGTGCTTTGTTAAACTCGGCCAAAATCGCGTAAGCGGTTATCGCGCCAATAAAGAAGAAGAAGAACCATCACTATGGATACATACTTTTAATCTATAGTGATGCTTCGTCTTCTGAGCAAATGAGCAAATTAATGCAAATCAATATAAAAAGGAAAAGCTCCTCTAAAAAGACCAGCTAGCGTTCGGAGTCGGCTTAAAACTGTAGGGTTCTCCATTTATTGAAAAACATGGAGACGCACACCACAAATACGAGTAGAAGGAGGAGCTCGGTCAGACACTTAGTAAAGGGTATAAAGGTCAATTATATATATACATTCTGTCAAAAAAATATCGGGAATTGTACATTTAAAAAACGTACAAATGTCCAAATTTGCATACTGGAATGTTGGTACGACTGTCCTCTATAGTGTCGCAGAGTTTGAGCGTGATCTGTGAATTATTTAGTTTTTCGTGGAAGTCGTGCTAGATTTGCCCCGATCTGGTTGCCCATCAACGTCTTAAAAGAATGAAAACTTCAACAAAGTCAAGGAAATGGTGCTGAAAAGCCATGATTTAAAGTTGAGGTAGGTAGCTTGGGACGTTAGCGTGTCTCAGGAATCAATGAGACGTAGGTATATGAGTGTGACATGCCAACCCATATGAGCCGAAACCCAAAAGCCACGACAAAGTCGGTCAAAAGGCAGAGTCAAGCTACTCATTTTCCTTGATTATCAGGGTGTTGTGCTCTCGGAATCATTCCAAATGGTTCTACGGTAAATAAAGAATATTATTTGAAGTGATGCGACGTTTAAGAGTGAATGTGTGTAGGAAACGGCCCAATTTGTGCGAAAAAAACTCATGGATCTTGGTCCATGATAACGCACCATCTCATAAGGCTCATAAGGTGCTTTCATGACTGGACTAATCCTTGGGACATGTGTATTGCTTCGAATGGTGCCTATTTTGAAGGCCACAAATAAATTTTGTTGATTAAAGAATTATTTTGCGTTTTATTGAACAATTCCTGATACTTTTTGGACAGCATGTGTATATTTTTATATATACAAGTATATTGTAAAAAAATGTTTGGCAAGACATTTAACGAAACCAACTTTTGTTTTTGCATAAATTGAGAATGCTTCAGTTTCTTATATGCTTCACAATGGTACAATGTAACGCAATTTTTAAAAACTTCTTATTTTTTACAGAACATATACCCTCTTGGCTTTAAACGACAACCCGACCTAATCAATATATACTTACAAAAAAAAATACCGGCGCCCTGTGTTTAGAAACCTTCCTTTTAGTCCTCTAAATCCACAAATATCACGCTGAACGTGCAACCGCTTAGAATATGGGTGGAAGATGCATACACATGCTACGCCACATGCCACATGCATACACAATTACATGTTTTTTTTTTTTTGTTGCTGCGCTCTGATTTCTTCTACAAATTTGCCGTCGCGTAAAGCCGTCAATTTAACCAAATTTGAGCGCGTAAAAAGTGGTACCGTAGGCAAATTCCCAGTTATCCAAGCTACGCCGCAACTTTGATCCAGTTGTGCCATTTAACGCCTCTTAGCCTTGAAAGTCTACCGACGACGTATAGCAGACTTGCATGTGCTTTAGCTTACACATGTGTACACTAGGGCGGGTCAATTTTTATGGAACGGAATCGTTCCTAACAGATTCAGATTGAATTCTAAGAAAAACAGTCATGAGAAGTCAATTCATATTTTTAGTTTTCTTGTTAATTTTGGGCGAAAACATATAAATAAATCTTCCAAACGCTGTACAAAATTTGAAAAAATTCTTAACAAATCTCAAAAACTTATCATTAAAATTAAATTTTTTTAAATAGAATTTGTACAAAACTTCTCGGTATGCAGTTTTATAGCCCATTCAATTTAAGTAGAATAAAGTGAAGTATAAAGTCACCTTAAATTCGTGACAAATTTTGTTGCAATTTCTTTCATTCGGAAATCTTTGTTCGGAAATCTTTTATATGGAAGAAAATATGATACTAACATTGGATCCAAAAAATATTTTTTCTGATAATGGCGTTACGAATTTTATGTAGTTTTTTAATATCGCTAAACGAAAATTGATTGCATGTAAGTTTTTTATTGGGAAATAAAACTAAGTCTCTCAAAAATCTCAAAAAAAAGAAAAATATTTGTTTTACATTTGGCGATATCTTGCGGTTATTTAAAGAAAAAAAATTATATAAAAAAAATAAATCATTTGTGCCCAACAGTTCCTTGTACCTCGGAATTGTTGGGCACGAATAATTTATTTTTTTGTATTGAAAAAATATATTTCTTAGTACTTAAGTAAATATTAACTTCCATATTAACTTCGTACGAAATATAAAGATAGCTTCTTTTAAAATTTGAGGGCTCGAAATTGCCTTAAGAGCTTCGTTTTAAAGTTTTATGTAGAATCCGAATCTGGTAAGCTCTATGTCAAAACGAAACAAGTGGCCCGCCCTAATGTACACACACATAAGAAATTCCTGTATCGCCGCCAACACCCTGCTCTGCAGACATAAAATACGTAAATACTTATACATATGTTAGGTATGTATTTGTTGTTTTGCATCGTGGTGCAAGGAAGCCATAAATATGCAAATATAAATAAAATCTGTTAACGCTCGCCTTTTCATCCACGCCACAGCGCTTATTTGGCAAATTTAGCGTTCAACTTCGCCTGTTCGTGTAACAATTTTTGGTGAAGCTATTTGGATGTTCGTGTACTCGTATATGCAAAGGTCTTTGTGTTTGCCAGATATGTATGCGGGTGGGTGCATTTATTTCCGAAACACTTTGTTGGCAAGCTGCTTCTTAATTCTGTCACACTTTGTACGCTTCCAGCGTTAAATAATATGAAAATATTGCGACGTATACGAGTTTCTTTATTCACACCAGTTGGGCGTTTTTCTTTTTGTATCTGTGTATTCGCCTTCAACAGATACTTATTTACATTTGAATGCATTTTTAAAGATGAAATATTTTCTTGATCATGTTTTAGGTGCCTAGATTAGAGAAACGAATAAGATTAATGCGTCGTAGTCAAACTATATTTTTTCATTTTTAGGCACCACATTTTTTGTGTATAAGCAAATAAGAGTATTCTATCAAAAGTTGCGGTTTTTAGGCCGGCATTATGAATCACGATTTACATCATCTGAAGGGGGACACTCTTTTGATGTATCATTCACCGTCAAACGGGTAAATTGTTTTCGGCCGCATTTGTTGCCTTTGACGTTTACTTTTTTAGCATCTTTTGACATTTGACGATTTAGGGTGCAACCGTGATTTTTGTGGTTTTTATAAAGTGATGAAAATAATTTGTTTTCAATTTAGCGCCAAAAAAGTGCTACTGCATTTAAAGTCATAAATTCCGTGAATTTTAAGTTAATTGTTTATAAATGAAGAATTTTTAATTAAATATTTTTCTTAAAGTACAAAATTTATAAACATACTTATATATATATGTAATTAAAAATTAAAAAAAAAACAATTATTTAGTATTTAACCAATCAAGTTTGCTTTATTCATTGAAATATTTAATGAACAGTTGACGAACGTTCTCCGCTTGTTTTGGTGCTTGAGTATCTAGAAATGAAAAAAATGTAGAATTCAATATAAACATGTCTCATGTTTTAAATCATAGCCACATTACTAGCAAAAAACATTCTGTATTTCTCGAGTTGTACTGCTTGTCATCTATTTCTCCCATTTCATTGGAAACCAGTTCAGAACTTTCTCACAGAAAACGAATGAAGCAACCGTTCAAAATTGTTTTGCAGCCAACTTCAAGTTTGGCAATACAAACTGCAAAAATATAGCAGTGAGCAATTTATTTTTACTAAATAAATATTATTAGCTTTACTAGCAAAATTGTTATTGAATGCTGAAAATGTCTACTGTTTGCCCTACTGGAGCGTAGGCAGGGATACACTATCTATCCATGATCTCCGATCTGGCAAGATATCAAATCTATGATCTACTGCTACAGAGTTGTTAAGAGGGATCTACCTGTCGATTCCTTGAAAAGAAATAATTTCAAGCTAGGAATGTGTTCAATGCATTACGGCACTCTCCACAAATTCAGCGCTTTGGGAATGTGATTTAAAAGTACGATCATTTAAGTTTCTTCAACTACATAAACAAAATCCGTCAAAAGTTACTGCAGTATAGCTCCATAAAAGTAATGTGGATACCTGAGCATGCAGGCATTGGAGGAAATGAGATTGCGGATAAAAGAGCCAAAGTAGCTAGAACTGAACCTTTTGTTTTTTGCTTATGTCACAAATGATATTCGTAAGCTCTGCAAAAAACAGCAATACGAAAGATTGACATCTACACAGAATGGCATTTCTATAAAACCTGCAACCCAAATGGTATGCGATCGATCGTGCAAATCTGACACTCAAAAGTATAAAAACTTTTGTCAAGCTCAGAATTGCATACACCTCCGCCTACAAGCTCAGTATTTTACTTGCTCGATGACTGCCCAGAGTATCAACACATCAGAAGAGTACTATTTATAAGTACTAACCCTAAGCTTTCTGATCATCTTAAATGTATTAATGCCACCAACCAAAACAAAAAAGTAAAGCTTTCTGTAGAAACGAAACGTAAAAGCCAAAAGCTTTTGGCATTTTATTAGCTCCAAAAGAAAAAATAAGCGTTTCCAATCACTGGGTAGTACTTAGAACGAACCGTGTGTTGGTTTTGACGGAATCTAAGACATTACACCATATAGCTCGGTTCGTTGCTTGCTGGCTTCACTTAATCTCCCCAAAGGAGATGAGATCTTCCTCTTCCTCGTCGTTAACAATGTCCATATCTCGGTGTAACTCATACAGTTCGCTGTTCTATCGGATACGGAATTCATTCTCGCCTACGCGAAGAGGATCAACGATTTTTCGGAGTGGTTTTTCCTCGAAGGCCGGGATTATTTCTATACAAGGACGAGGATAATTAGGCTTTTCTTCAGCGTTGTTTTCGTTTTCCGCGAGAGAACTCAACTCTAGGCTTACGTCGTTCTGGCAGTTAACAACGGAACCTAGATAAACAACTTATTTTTTCACTCCAAGTGGTTTGGAGTGCTTGTGAGTGCGCGATGTGAAAATAATTCTCATATTATTCCGGGCTTAGCAGCAAAATAACTCATAAATTCATATGTACTTATGCGCACAAATATAAATTAAATTCTAAATATATCAGTTTTCCAGCAATAAAGTCAGATCCTTCCACGAATCGAGAATTACAAAACTCATTGAAGTGTTATCGAATAAACTGAGAAATGCATTTACAATTGATCTATGTTCGTACAACATTTGCAAAGCATATAAAACGATACCATCACTTTTTCGGCAACTCAATATATTTGTGTCGTAAAACTCACACACGCGTGCTCACTCGCACGTGAACATTTTCTGCAAATCCCTTTGATTGCCTATTGAATTTTTCACGAGCATTGGTGAACGAATATCTTCCACACGTCCCAGGCCTCCCACATTACCACAAAGCTCGTTGGCCTGTAGTGTGACAACGGCTGCCTACGCCCACCTCTACCCCGCTCCTCGTCTGGCGCATTTCACCCTTTAAGCGTTAAGTAAAATTTATGAGCAAATTATTTGTTCCTTGTCTCATGGATGCCATGGCAATTGCTCTCACGCATTTCCTAAAAAGCATCCACTTTACAGATTTCACACTGCGGCAAAGTCGCTTATTTTTACGATCAAACAAAAAACAAAAAAACCTAGTACTTAACTTTTCTCGATGTAAAAACACCTTACATTTTATTGCATCGTATCGTTATTGAATGCACATATTTGATGGGTGTGTATTTGTTGTATGTACTCGTATATGTGTTTGTATAAATATATGCTTGTTTGTGTGTGTGTGTAGGTATGCATGAATATGCAAGTGGAAAAATATTTTATGTTCAAATGTCACTATAAAAGTGAGAAATGCACTCATAAATTTTTCCACAAATACATATGCATGTGTGATGTATATATGTATGCACATATACATATAAATACTAGTTGGCAAGAATTTTAGCGTGTGCACACATTGTAATTTAGAGGTGAAATTTCGCAAGGTAGGCATTTGAGCAATTTTATTTGCTTGGCTTAACATTCAAAAATCACAAACATACAGTCACAGATTGAGGGGGTCTTCTAGTCTAGAAATTTGAAAAAATCGAAAAATTTTTTTTTTCATAATTTGATAGTTTAACTATTCAAAAATATCTCCCTAAAAGGATTTTTCAAAATTCGAATTATTTTCGAAACTACAACGATTTTAGTGACGTGGCAGCTAAACTGATTTGAGGGGACGGTAAAACTTTAAACGCGTGTTTCTCGAAACTACTTCGTTCGATACGGTTGTCACGATATCTCAAGTTCTAATCAACCGATTTGCTTGAAATTTGTCATGAATATTTCTTAAATATATCTCTATCGTATGAACCTCAAAAAACTGGAAATTTAAATTTTTTAATATGTGTAAACAATTCGAGAAAGCTTAAAAATAAGAGAAAAATCGACCTCAATTTTTTGAGTAGCCGCCATTTTATGGAAAAATTTTTTTTCCCGTTTTTTCTGGTTCATACGATAATGACATTCATATTAATTAAGAATTTGTATTTTTTTTTTTTTCAGATGACCACAAGGGTAGAAATCGTGACGACGAGGGCACTGCCTTTTTTCCCCCCCTTCTACTTCAAGGACGCATAACTCTATCAAAATTCATTTTTTTTTTTTTCAAATTCATTTCGTGTGCTCCTAAAATATAAATAAATAAATGATAAAAAAGGTATCTCAAAAATATCAATAGCTTTTTTTTTATTCATCGTCAAAAAATGCTCGAAATTCGGGCCTCTAGACTAGAAGACCCCCTTAAGCTGAAGGCTAGACTAACACTGCTCTGGTGTGTTGCTCTAAAATTTTGTAGCATTTCGAACTAAATTTATATTCCGCAATAAAAATTGTTAGAGTAAATATTACACAATTGTACTTTCGCTGTCTAGTAGTGCAAAACGCAGCATCACCCTGTGACAGTATCAAAGTCGAGAAGTAAAGATATAAAGATTGTTGTACTCGCACACGTGGCGATTATACTTTACTTGTACTAAAGCCACGCGCATTAATTGTTGCAATTGTTATTATGCATTGCTGTCACGTTTCAGTGGTCGTTTTGAAATTAGTAAACCAAAATTCGTGTGGAATTAAAATAAATATGAAAAATATGTAAAAATGCAGAGAAAAATTATGAAAACTCCCTTAACAAATGTTCGGCCTTCAATGACTTAACATGCAATATATCGTTTCATTGGCAGGATTGTCTGAATTTCCCATACATATGGAACGCTTGAACACTTTCACTACCATTAGGACCGTACATCCCACGTCCAATTACAAAATTTTCCAAAATTGCTTTACACAAATTGTGATAAAAAAATTATGTAATACATATTTCGAATAGCAAAAAAGATCCATATTTCCATGCAAATTGCCGTTTTAAATATGCAATTAAATCCTTAAGTTAACAAGTCAAGATTTGCTCAAGTTAAGAGTTCGGCCACGTGAAAAATATAATTTCGAGAAATACGCATTTTAAGTTTTCAGTGCTTTGGAAGAAAGTGAACTTTGTCTTCTTTAACGCAGATGCGAACCAGATGTGAGTTTATTCATAATATTTCATTTTAATATTTGAACCAGTAAATTCGCGATTTCCGTAATCTATCAAAAGCGGAGAGAATTATTGGTAACTAACACTTGGAGCAAATTAAGTAAGCATAAAACAAGAGCATTCCAAATCTATAATCATTGATCCGATCATGACGAAATTGATAAGCTAACACATAAGGTGTTCGTTGTAAAGACAATAGGTGCATATGATTGGGAGTTATTTTCAGTAACTCCTATCAACGTAAGATTATCTTTTTGATCATAAAAATTTATCCATTAGGTGTGAGAATTTATTTTTGAAAAATTGAAAACAGTTAGTATATATTAAATGGGGCCACTAAACGTTTACCGAAATATTTGAATTGATGAAAATGTTTATGGCGATGATTGCCTATCTCGTGCCAGAGTTCATGAGAGGCTTACACGTTTCAGAGATGGGCCGCTCAAAATCAGTAATCACCCAAAACTTCATCGAAAATGTTCGTAAGTTTATCAAAAATGAACCGAAATCATCATTGAAATTCATGGAATCGGAGTTGAATACCTCCAAAGCATCGATTTATCGCATTTTAACTAATCATTTGGGCTTACGAAAGGCCTGTGCATGTTTCAGAGTTCAACATTCGAAAGACCTCATTAAAGAGGTGAGAAAAGACGCGAACTTCTTTTACAACATTGTAACTGGTGATGAAATGCAGTGTTACCAAGGTTAACCTGAAACTAAGCGTAAAAGCGCCGTATGGAAGGCCCCAGACGAGCCATCACCCAAAAATCGCATTTGGAGAAGTCAAAAATCAATTCGATGCTCATTTGTTTGTAAGATTCTAAGGGCCTATTGCCCACAAGGATTTCGTGCCAATGGGCCAAACAATCAATTTCATTTTCTATCTTGGCTATTTGAAGCGTTTGTCACATCGCATTCGTCGCCCTGAATACTGCGAAGGAGAAAGCTGGCGCTTATTGTATGCTAATGAACCATCTCATCGATCCACTCTTGTGACTGATTTTTTGACTAGAAATCGCATTTTAACCATCAATCACTCACCGCATTCGCCGGATATGGCTCCCTGTGATTTCTACCTACTCGGAAATTTTCTATCATCTCACTCTTTCCAAAATTCCCCTACTGTCTTTCATACTTCTTATAGCATATCTAATATTGTACTTCAATCTGTTAAAGAATCTAAAGATGTAGGAGTAATTTTTGACAGTAGTTTTCCATTTGATAGTCACATTAATTTCATCTTAATAAAATTATATTCTTTCTTAGCCTTTGTACGACGGAATAGCTCAAATTTCACGGACCCTTATACTCTGAAATTGCTGTTTACTGTATCCGTTCGCTCCAGGTTGGAATACGCTCACGGTTTGCTTTTTTGGTTTTAAATGGACGAAAATTGTACCTCAAATTTTTTTGTTGATTATAATAAAGTATGAAATTTGATGAATTTTCAGCCCAAAAAAAAAGAAATTCTTAGAGCGCTTTTTGTAAAAAGTGAAAAAAAACGAAAGATAATGGAATAGTATAAAATAAGCAAGTAATTAACATGAAATAAAGTAAAAATGTGTTATTGTAGATATTTTTATTATGAATTTTTACATGAACCTAAAATATATTTGATATTTTATTATTTTTTTACGAACTTTTGATCATAACCAATTCAAATATGATGACAATTGTATTCACAAACAGCACGTTGCAAATGCTTAGAATAATTTGGATGACTTTTTAATACCTTATAATTGTTCCAACTTGCACTAAAGTCATGATGCAAAGATTCTACAGCTTGTTCACTGTAAAACCCTAATGCGCATTTGTTTTTCAAACAAAATTGTGGCACATGATGAAACAAAGCGTGAATTTTTGGAGTTACTGAAGTACCAAGATCCAGGAAGCTTTTCTGGAATTCGTCGATATCATTTTGATACGTGTCCTTTAATACTGAAGAAAAGCAACTGTCAACAACTTTCTTTAAATTTTCAAAAGCTTTTACAAATTTAAGGCACTCCAAATTACATATAGCTCTTAGTTTATCGACACTATCCAAAAGTTTTTTGCATTGATTACCTTCAAAGGCAGGAGAACCGTAAGTTAGCGACCTTTCAAGGTGACAATTTTTGGCCCACAGTAAACTTACTTCTTCAAATTTTATCATCATGTCATTGAATATAGTGTTTACTGCTCCAATCATCAAATGCAACTCGGGAGGCGGAATAATGTCTAAAATTTCTTTTCGTGAATCAAGCGATGAAAAAACTGGAAGATTAACACAATTTTTGTAATTTTTGGCTTTTTTATAGTTTTTAATATACCTTCGTGAATCCAGCATTCATAATTTCTTACACAGTTTCCAATACTTCTAGAGTTACCACAAAGATATAATTTACCACTCTGAGCGTCGCACCATGTGCATGGATGTGTACTAGTATGAGTCATTAATCCAGTGATGATGTTTGCTAATTTAAGATCAGTTGCAACGGTGCCGAGAAGATCATTTATGTCCAAAGCTGACCAAATGAGTTTAACATTTGTAAAATTCTCTTGAACGTTAGGTGCAGCACATAGAAGTAAAACTTTTTTGACACCAGAAGATTTAAATTTTTTCGTAGAATTTTGAATTTTCATTGTTTTTGATTCTTCTTTAATCTGTAATGAGACACATATTTTTAAGAATCCACCTCCTCCATCGATGCCAAATTTAAAATGTAGTTCATCTGCGTTTTGCTCACGCTCTCCACATACGAAATTTATGAAACCTTTTGTATCTTTACAAATTATAACTCGCTCTGGTTCCTGAGTTACATTTTTAGCCTTCTCACGTATAAATGGAAAATCGCGTTCTTCAAAGAATGAATCTAGTTTGTGATTCTTTTCGACAATTTTGTTTCTCAAATGTGGTTCAATAATTCGATTACTGTTTGATCCTCTACGAACTGCTTTTGCTATCTTATAGATCGTATTATTGCTGCAATTTAAATCACTCTGTAATTTATATAGCTCATCATTAGAAATTTTTGAATTTTTTGTCATTCTTGGTTTAACATCCAAAATTAACGGCTTACCGCGAGTTTGTGACAATACAACCAGATTTTTATCTTCCGTCTTCTTTTTAGTGCTGGTATTTTTCTCATTTATAACACTCTTCAACAATGAAGTAATTAACTGTTCTTTTTCTGTTACATTACAATTATTTTCAATTTTCTCTTTGAGATTAACGATTAAAATACTAGGAGTACACTTATGTCCTGATCGTAAATAACCTAGGCAGTTTTCACATTTTTTGTTATTATTTGTCGATTTTATTGTTTTTAGAGTATTATTTTTGTGAAAATTTGCGACAATTGTTGGCATTCTCACTAATTCACATAAACGACATTCGCATTTTTTTATGACAGAATTTCGAGTATTTCTTTGCAGCGGCATAAATTCACAGTAATCAGGTAACTTCAATTTATATTTTTCTTCGTCACAGTTATTGTTAGATGAACGATACACTTTCAATTTGCAACTAGCACACACGACAGCTGGTAATCTCTCATCATTTGTATTGTAACCACTCAACAAATTTAAAATTTTTGTTTTTAGCACTCCTTTAACTTCAATAAGTACTTGAGCCTTTTTCAAACAAATTAAACATAATCTATAACGATTTTGTTCGTGAGTTCCAGCCTTCTTATACGATAACCGCGCCATTATAAAATAAAGAATGTCAACTTTTTTAACAAACGAAGAATATTGCAAAACTTAAAGGACATGTATTTTTCACCATAGCAAAAAACAAAATAAAATTTTACTGCTTAAAAGAATAAAATATCTTATGCAAGGAAGGTTCACTCAACAACATTAAAGATACCGACCGGGTGTCAACAGCGCATTGCATTGTTTTGCTTCCACGCGCATCACAATCATATGCAGAATTTTGAAAGTAAACAAAGAGCATGATGTCTTATATATAAACTTTTTAAATCTTTAGGATAAGAAAAAGTTATTAGGAAAGTTATTAGGAATAAGTATTAAGTTCTAAATCATAAGCAAGATGTATAAAGTTTTGAAAGATGATCAGTTAAACAATCTTTTAATTATTGTTTTTCGTAGATATATATTTTCTTTTGCATATAATTGTCAATATTTTCAATAGATATTAAAATATTATCAATTATTACATGAAAAAATATAGTCAATATTTTCACAATACAATATTTTTATTTTATGTAACGTTAATTATATTTTATATTATTCGATTTTTTCGTTTTTTTCACTTTTTTCAAAAAGCGCTCTAAGAATTTCTTTTTTTTTGGGTTGAAAATTCATCAAATTTCATACTTTATTATAATCAACAAAAAAATTTGAGGTACAATTTTCGTCCATTTAAAACCAAAAAAGCAAACCGTGCGCTGTTTTTATTTGTAGGCCATACCATAAAATTTTAATCGACACGATTGAACGTGTACAAAAGGCACATTCCAACGAAATTTTTATTAATATACAATTTTTTATAAAAATATTAATTTTTTCTTTTTTATTTTAAATTAAAAATTATTATGTTTTTAAATTTGGCATGACAGTTTTTTTGTTTTTTAATTTTTATTAATTTACAATTTTTTAGTTATAAATAAATTTTGTTTTGTCAAATTGCTTCGTAAATTAGTTAGTTATCCTTTACCTTTTTTTCACTTTGGAAACCTTGTATAATCGCCAATATTTCTAATATGTTTGCCGTACTATTATGTAGCGTAATACGTTCGTAGCGCTTTAACCGAAGACTTTTATTTAAACAAAAAATAAAAAAATAAAAATAATTATATGAATAAATTAATCAATTATATCTTCACCGTTACTATTTACAACCTCTTTCTACCACTCGACCAATTTGTTGATGCCGTTACGCCAAAAATTGCCTGACCTGGTGTCAAAGAAGTTAATGAGCCAGTTTTTAAGGATCTCTTTCTTATCGAAGGCGACGCCCTTCATATAGCAGGGAGAATAGGGCGGATGCTGAAGGACCTCCCATTCGAACTCTTGGAGTACGGCTTTGACGACTTGTGCAAAATGAAGTCTTGCATTGTCCTGAAGGAGTATGGTTTTAACATGTCGAGCAGGTCTTTTCAGTTGAATAGCCTAATTCACGGGGTGTAGCTGGGCAATGTAGAGCACCGCGTTCACCGTGGAATTCCCTTCCGGTACTTCTAAGTGCACAATGCCCTCCTAGTCCCACCAAACACATGAAGGTCCGGGTTGACTCTCGGCTTTGGCGTATCTCCTGGAGCCACTCACTCCTTTCTTTACATGAAGGAAATTGATGTATAGGCACCATTTCTCATCTCCCGTTACGATTCGGTACAGAAAGCGCTGTTTATGAGCGCGTGTTGCTCAATGGCATGCGAGATGCCGAGAAGCAACTTGAAGGCGACTTTTTTTGTTTTTCTCGCTGAGCTCGTGAGGCATCCAGCAACCCAGGCTTCCAAATTTTCGGTAAATATCATTGAATGAAGATGAATGAGAATCGTTTTATGATCACAGTTCATTTTTTCCTCTTTGAAAAATCATTTGAGACGTTTTTCAAAGAATTCAGAAAGCCTTCCGCTGCGTGACGTGTCATCGATGTCAAAGTCACAATTTTTGAACTTTACAAACCATATACGTGCTGTAAACTCGCCCATGACACCTCCTTCACACACATTGGAAATATCCTGATGATGAAAAGCAAAGAAGAGGTGTGTCGGAAATGTGTAGGGGTGTAGGGGTGTCCTTGGTATTCCATTTCTAGTAAAAATAAAATAACTAATAAAAAATAAAATAACTCAAAAATACAATTAACATATTTTTGTAGAGCAGAGAGAGTTCTATCAAATGAATACTTACTCTTTCCCAAACAGCAAACAAACCGTTGCAAAATAAAAGAAAACATAAAAGCGATATGGACTTATTCCCCAACCCAATGATTCATTATGTAATAATAATATAATGTAATATAATATATATATGATAGAAAAATATTTCATTTAATTTAAGAATATTAAATCAAAATATTTATTTTTTCGTAAAACGTTTATCCTTAGGTGGAACATTTTTCATGTGTAAAAATAATATCTGCATAGTGTTTTAAAATTAAGTCTTCATATTCAAGATTGACATTATACAAATTTAAATGAGTGTTTTTTTACTCACCTTGGAGATTTTAAAGTAGCATTCTGAGAATATGTGGAATATATTTACTTACATCAAGTTGAGACCCACCTCCATCGTTTTATGCTTAATTTGATCTTGATTTAGTTCGAAAGTGTGCTGTAAAATGGTAATGATTCAAAACTAGCCATCCAATTTTGTTTTAGAATAACTTTTTGACTAAATAACAAACATTGATTTTGAGTGATAGAATTCTTTGCTTTGACCTGTATGAGCGGTATTGGTTCGTCTATACTGCAGCTGTCTATTTCACAAGTGTCAAATATCAATGAGCTACGACGCCTTTTACAAAAATTATAAATTTTATTATGAATACAATTATTAATTTTGCGCCTTTTGAAGTGCTATACTCCTGCAAATGAATACCTAATATACAGTTGACGGTCAACATTAACATAGCTAACATTCAAATTTGTGTTTAATTAAGGGGTTAGATCACCTTGGGATTTTCAAAAAAATAATTGCTTACTTCACTCAGAACTAGATACTCTTAAAAATATCTAAGTAAAAATAATTAAAGAAGTTATCTGAAGATATCTGAAGTTATGCAAATCAGGAATACCGCAGATGAACGTAGAGGACTTTTTTATCTTTTTTTGTGAGTTTTTCGCTCCACATTTTTGAAAATGGTATAGAATGATAACTCAAACATTTTTCAACCGATAGGCCTACAAAGTCTTACATACATTTTAAACAGAGTGACGTTAGATTTTTTTGATTGCTGAATTTAAAACATTTTTATAAATTTTTTAAACCATCTTTTTCAGAAAAAAAAGCAGAAATCACTAAAGTACTCCTATTTGCGCAAAAATTTGTGTTTTTATCAAGCTTTAAAAGTCTTATTTTTCTTACTTTAGATCAAAATTGCGGTGCCTATCACGAGTATTCTGGGAAAACTGCCTTAACCGGAAATATGAATCCCCTTCATACATTTTTTTTCGTAATGTTTCCAACATGTTCGTCAAAAGCAATTATTTAGGTGCCTATAATTATCATGCTGTCAGTCTTCCCCTAGTCTTTAAAAAGGGAGCAAATCATATGTATTGACACGTTGTGTGCGACTCCGGTCTCTGGGGACTGACGCTGATCTCTCCACGTGGCCCGCTCCGGTCCCTGGGGACCATCGTTACAGTTTTCGTAGGAAAGGCAGTATCAAACATAAAAGATAAATGTAACCTGAATGAATGTAGTGAAATTTACTTTTAACGACCTTTATTGAAACATTCTAAGCGAAAGGGAGGCTTGGATTTACCCATGCAACAAAATGTAACAACTTTTTTTTGTTGAATTTTAGGTTTTGTTAGACCCAATTAATCTCGAATTTTCATCATAACAACCAGAACAGTATTTTCGAAGTTTATGGACGTCTCTTTATTTTTTTCTATCAATTATGAACAATTTTTCCTTTCGGAAGTGGAATTAGTTCATCTACTCGCTGTGCCAGTCCATTTGCCAATTGTCTCCGAAATTCCATAACTGGTATATTTTGCTCGGTTACTTCTTGAAAGAGGGATAGGGAATTGATCACTGATAATATTACTTAGAGAGCGACCGCGTTCTGCTGGCTGAGGGAAAAAGTCAGAAATATTCGCACCCCGCTTAACTTGAAAAGAACACACTTCTTTGTTTTCTAATATGTAGTTTAGTATAGAAATCAAAGTGTTAATCTATACCTTTTTTACTCGTAGCATTAAACGGCAGAGTTTTGAGGCTGTGAATTTTCTTACAGGAAATTCACAAATATTATAAAATTTTACATTCAATACATATTCAACCTTCAAAGCGCGTTGCTGTAGATGGCAATCCTCATCTCTATTTTCCAAAACACTCTCAACCACTTTAAAATCCACTTATTTACATGAGCGTATGCATGTAGGTATGGATGTATGCAAATATATGTAAATACGCACAATCTCTAATGCTTTCACCTGCTCAAACATCGCTGCATAGCAGGTATGCAAATAAATGGGAGTTCTCCACAACTTTAGTTTACTACAGCAATTCAAATATGAAGTAAATCTACACATTTGGGTAATTTATATGTAAATGTAGAACATTTTTTGAAGCATATGAATATGCGGGTGTGTACGTACATGCACCTGTACATATAAACACTGTTTGCAGTAAAAAATAATTTTGCTGGGCATTTAAATGAAAACTTCGCTCATGGCGTATAACTTTGCTGCTGGTTTTGAACATACGAACATTTGCATATCTCTACATAATTTCACTTGCAAACATACTTACATACATACGCACGTACATACCTACATCCATGAGCACATTCGTAAGTGTAAAGTTATATGAGCTCTCCGTTTGTATCTGCGAAAGTCCAACCTATTAGTAGAGATGTGCGGTTTTAAGCACTTCAAAGGTGAAATCATCAATAATTCAACGCATATTTCCTTTTTGCAAGGGATCGCAAATATCATCCATAAAATCATAAAATACAAATATTTATGTTGCTTGATAAACAATGTTCGCTTTTTTACCACTTTGATCCCCATATAACTTTGAAATGCATATGTGTTTTTAGTTTTTCTTTTTTCTGTTGACGGTAGCAGGATGGTCGATTAAAAAATTCATATAAAATTTTACATTCCAGTAAAAGCATTCACCTTTTCGACAGTGAGTGCAATAATTTGTTATAAATTGGAAAATATCATTTATATGAGCAAATGGCAATGGTGTGAGATATTTATAAAAAAATTTATTTAAATGCAAACCATAGGCATGTGGGTGAGTGTGTGCACACTTGTGCGAATTATTGCTTTCAGGCAGAAAATGTTATTAATTTTGAACAAAAACATTTCACCTCTACAAGGGAAGTAAGAACAAATGTACAATAATTCGGAAATGTTTCACAGCTGGTTAAAATTTATTGCATTCTTTTTCAATTGAAATAGTTAAAATTTAAGTATTTAATATCAGGGCTTTAGAAAAAATTCCTAATCCAATGCTATGCTGTGCTCCAAATTTGGTATTCAATTGTGTAACACTAAAAAATTATCGTTTAAACAAGGTGACTAAAATACGATTAAAAAATTGAAATGAATTGAAATAAAGTGTGTACGAAATGCCACTTTTAGTCTAAAAATAATTCAGCAATCAATTGTTTTGTATGCTTTTGTGGCAAAGGAAAGGCACAGTCGGCAATATGTAAAGATATTTCTTAACCAGCTAACGCAACACTACCCATACTTCTTGAATCTCTAACTATTATTGTGAAGCTCTAGCAAAAAAAATTTTAGGGTTAGGGATGGTCAGAATTTTCAAAAAATGGATTTTTTTGCATTTTCTTAAAGTATAATATCTTAAAAATATTGTGTGAAAATTTGAAGTGATTGATTTTAGATGAATCCCCAAGGACTTGTGATGATCATCGCAAGGGACTTCTGGAGAAACGGGCTCAACGCAAACAGCGATAACTTTTACAATTATAATTTTTTTTCGAAATTTTGCTAAAGTCAAGTCGAAATATAATGTATTAATGCTATGTTTTTATTTATGTAAAATAAAGCAATTGACTAGCAAACAAGAATTATGGAAAATCATCATTTTTTCGGGCCTCTGACTACTCCTAACCACTTAAGTACCAAAAGAGGGTCGTTGAAGTAGGAGTTAATTTGTTTTTAAAGTGTTTTATTTTGACAGCTGTCGCAATTGAGTGACATCTTTTTGACATATTTTGAGTGAAAATCCATAATTTTTTTATAAAAATTTCGAAAATCGGAAGCCTCATGAAGATGTTGCGAAAGCAGCCTTAGACAGGTGCCCACAAGGACGTCACAGGCACGGGAGACCATCCAGCACATGGAGACGACTAGTTGAAACCGAAGCAAACCGTTCATGGCGACAAATCGAATTTCTAGCTTTGAATAAATCTAATTTTAACTGTTTTGTTGAGGCCCCATGTTCCTCCTAGGAACCACGGACAAAAGCCGGATAGCGGCAAAAAAGATGTTCCTACTATAGTTATTCTCCAAACGAGATGTGATGCCTTGGTCTTGTGCCTCCGCCAACCATAGTTCGTCGCCATAGATTGTGCCTCATAAGTAGTCCAATCAGAGCTCACTCAACTCTGTCTGAGATGGAATTTTGCCAGCACCCTGTTTAAATGGAATTTATAAGAAAAACCCGCACTTGAAATTATCTGTAGCTCAATTCAGTTTGAGTAAATATTTTTCATGTACTAATTTTTTGGCAACTAAGCCACCTTACCCGCCCTACTTGTACACTTCCTTCACTTCATCACAATGCAAAGTCTATCCAATAAACGATATCGTGTTGAATAGCCTGCACTAATATTTGCAATTCAAATGCAATTATTGAATACTGAATTCTGAATAATTACATTTTCACCTGCATGCATAATATTTTTAATAAATAAATATAAATATAAATGTAGCATGAAGTGCTTACGTTGCAATGTGTTGCTGCTGTTGTCTAACATAATTGCAAGTGTGCAAGCGACACGCAATACTCAAAAATATTCATTTGTGTATAAAAATAAGTGTGAAAAAATTTGGAAAGGGGTGTTAGGGCTATTAACGCCCTTGATTATTCCAAGGTTTAAAAATTATTTTTTTATTAAAAACGATTTTTGCTTGGAAAATTTTTTTCTGAACTCGACATTCTTCAATATTCTGCCATATTCGAGGTTTGATGAGCTAGAAATTAACTATGTTAGGTCAAGTGATCAACGAAGACTATTATTAGCATGTTGAGAACTCTGTGTGAGAGCAATCACAAGAAATTACCGAAAGTGTGGAAAAACGATTATCTGATTCTGTGCAACATCAACACAGTGGCGCATTGAACAGATCTTGAAATGAGTTTAGAGTAAAAAAATACACCACAAATATCATCATTCAGATATTCTTTTCACCGAATCTTGCCTAGTGTCTATCAAATCAGAAATTATCGCTCCAATGTGCTTTGATTGAGGATTATGTCTATTGAGGCCACACAAGCAAAATGCGCGTGCAACAGTGAAGGCTAAGCCGTTCACAAATGTACAGAGTGGTCTATCTAGAATCATAATTAAATTTAGTTCAATTAAAGACACACGAATAGAAGAGACAAGAGTATACCTTGCCCTTACTTGGAACATAATTCCATTCATAAAAGTTCCATGGCTGCCTCTGCACTGGTCCTTTCCGTCAACCCAATTTTTTAGTACATTTTCACGAGTTTCGACAATGAATTCACCAAGAGTAACTTCGATTTCATATTTCATTTCTAAAATCTTTTCTAGATAGTTGGCGTAACATTTATCACCAATGGTCTGGTCACAGAAAATTTACAAAAGTAGTCAAATGGGGGCAACCAATTGGCATCACTGTTTAAGCTGATTATTATATTTTCCTTATTTTTATAAAACATTCTAATATTTCTGAACTTTCCGATATTTTTCAATCAAAAAGCGACCTATACTGTAAATTTCTAACCATTAATATAATTTCTGACAAACCGCGGCTGTTATTTTAGCTATCTCGATAGTTCGAGTCCCAAATGCCAGAGAGACCACTCTGTATATATATACATCTAAATTGCACTTGAATGCGTCAACAAAACAAAAATTAAATTGAGCTACATTTTTTGCCCAGGTAATTTTGTTGCTCAGCACTTTGATCCCTCCTTTTCGCCAATCTACATTTGCCACTGCACTTGAAGACAATTTCAGACTAATTGAAAGGCTTGCAAATTGAAAAAGTTTAATTTGTAGTGAATAGCCAGTGCAAAGTTCTATATATTTTTCATTAAAGCGAAATATTGCATTCACTTGATTACGACACTTGTAACAATCAGCAATATCTCTTAGGATTCTGCTGAAATAAAATTGATGACAGATTAAAACTGAAGATGCCATAGCTTCTCAACTAATTTTGTAAAATAATTTGGTTGCTCAATAATAAATAAATAAAATTGCTCTTAGCTCAATAAAATTGATGAATGTTGTACCGGTCAATCCCCGCAAGACTTAACCCTACTCTTGCTTGCAAAGATACTCTAATATTAAAATTTGGCACACAACGTTTCAATATTAACCTTCATGTGCCCGGGATATAAAACTTACGTACCCGGTCGGCTTACTACATTTGTAGTAACTACGTAATTGCATGCAAAACCAATGTAATGTTAAGAAAAAAAGACTTGTATGGTGTTTTTTTTTTACTTGTACGTGTGTAATAACCTTTTTATTTAAAAATATTGAATTCAGGTGATAATTTAAATACAAAAAATGTTTTAATTTTCAGGAGTTGAACAGCATTTTCCCAAAATATATGTTTCGGCATGTGAATTACACACTGCCTTTTTGCACCAACTACAGATTTTTCGTGTGTTGTTACGACTTCCTATTTCACAGCATTTACAAGGTACAGGATATTTTGGTTGTTTATCGTTGGAAATATCAGGTAAAATAGATGAATCAACATTAGGTGTAGCAGAAAGGGATCGATCCAGTGTCATTTCGATAACTTTGCGTGTTTGATGGAATCCCAGCGCCCGGGGAACTTGAGAGCGCTGTTCAATTGCTGGCATAAAAAGCTGCTTAGACAAGCTCCACAGCTCCGGTTATATGGATTGTTTTCCGAGTAAATGATGAATGATGCAAGTGCACTTATGTCCAGCATGTTATAAAACATGGCCAAGGGCCAACGCAATGTTTTGCGTTTCGTTGAATATGCAGAAAGCATTTTATCCATTGCGTCGACGCCTCCTTTGTTTGCATTGTAATCAAGGATGTATTGCGGCTTGTTTTTCTTTTCAGCTACAATTGAATTTGTCAAAGGTGTGCTGGCAAGTATTATAACTGATCTGCCCCTTTTTGGAACATAAGATACCAAAGAAAACTTTCCATCGAGAAACCCGAAAATGGAAGATTCTTCAGCACGATTGCGGTCAGCCCCCATTTCATATGGTACAAACGTTTTATTTTGATGAACAGTACCAAGAATAGCAAGACCTTTGGACATTAAATACTTGCCTAAGTTTAGCGATGTAAAAAAATTGTCCCAAATAATAGTCCTTCCGGTGTTCTCCCAATGGCCGTTTACGCCCAAACGCCCGAAAACACCCGCCCGAATCCACACGCCCGAATGTATATTTCCCCGAATTGACAGTTTCCCGAATTTTTTTGCCCGAACGTCTTCGCCCGAACCCATTTGCCCGAATCCTTTTACCCGAAAAGAAAAAAAAATTTAAAATAATTAAGAATTAGTATACACTTGAAGTACATGCAAGAAAAGAACAAAAGAGTGCTATTCCTTTATTTATTCATAACAAATGTTGTCAAAATTCTTGTGTCAAATTCATCAGTCAGTCATTCGTTCTTAATTATTCATAAAAATGGAAGAAATTGAGGAAGTGGGACAACTTGTCGGAAAAAAATTAATAATCGGAGGATACATTTATGTCAGATCCAAACCGTCGAAAAATAATCAATTCTATTGGGACTGTCAATTGGTTCGAAGAAAAGAATGCAAAGCGCGGGCAATTACATTGCAGACAGTTTCTGAGTTAATAGTTTTAAAAGGCCCTAAAAAATCTCCTCATGAACATCCGCCCAATCAGGATACAGCGAAAGCGGAATTAGTGAAGGTTAATTTAAAACGAGTCGCGGAAGATCATCCGGAATGCCCTCCAGCACAAGTACAAAGTTTTGTTTATTTCTATTTTTGTTATATTTTTTCCCTCTTTTGGTTTTTTATACTCCCTTTATATTTGCTACATGTGGTTTAATTTTCAACAGATTTTACGCGATAATCTCTCTACTTTGAAACCTGGTGTTTTGGCCAAACTACCAGAGCGTGAAAATCTTAAGAAATCTTTGAGACGAGAAAGAAGACGTGCACTGCCCCCAAATCCAAAAAGTTTGGAGGAAACAGACGAGTTACCTCAGCGTTATCAAAAAACATTGGCAAACGATCGCTTCCTTTTTTATGATTCTCGGGACGATGAAAATTTTGGTGAAGGTCGCGTATTCGCTTTTACAACTCGCAATAATTTGGAACGTCTTGCTAACAGTGACTCCTGGTTTCTCGATGGCACCTTTAAAGTTTCACCTTCCATTTTTACTCAAATATTCACCGTCATTGGCAAAGTGATAAAGCCCAGCAATCAAGGAGAAGAGCCAACCGTCATTGCTTTCCCTTTTGTGTTTGCTCTATTATCGTCGAAGGAAACTAAACAATATGAGGCAGTTTTGAGAGCAATAGATTCTGCAGCTTTATCAACTGGAATACACGGTTGTATACCCCAGAGAATTGTTTCCGATTTTGAAATACCTATTATAAATGCTTGTCGTTTAGTGTACTCGGAGACTACAATAAGATGTTGCTTTTTTCATCTTGGACAGGCGATGTACAGAAAAATACAGAACGAAGGATTACAAATTAACTACAACGACCCCAACGACGACACGATACGAAAACAAACTCACATGATTTTAAGTCTGGCATTTGTTCCTCCGTCTGATGTCATTGATGCTTTTGAGGAATTGTCAGATGAAGTTTCGGACGATTTATTGGAGGTTTTAGATTACTTTGACCGCACGTACGTTTGCGGACGAAGAGGTCAAGGTCGACGTCGTGCTGTGCCACCCCGCTACCCTCCCGAATTGTGGAATCAGTATGAAGCTACCCTCCAAGGACTTCATCGGACAAATAACGTAAGCGAAGGGTGGCACAACCGCTTTCGGTTGATGGTGAATAAAAACCATCCAGATTTATATGCATTTTTGACGCAAATACAGAAAGAACAACAAGACACTGAAACGAGCCTCACAGAGCTGAGTCTTGGACGCAAAGTTAGAGCGACACCACGTCAAACCTGGATATCACTCCAAAAACGATTACGCACAATAACGGAAGAATACCAAAGATATAAAGAAGAAAACAAAATTTTGGAATACTTAACTAATTTAGCATACAACATTCAAATATCCTAAATTCACACAATTCAATTTCTTTCACACCATGCCATATAATTAAAACTTGTTTACAAAATTTTGAATTTTAATTATTTATTAACATTTTTATATAAAATTTATTTTTATTTTTTCGGGCATTTTTCGGGCATTTTTCGGGAAAATTAATAAGATTCGGGTATTTGTATTCGGGCAAATTTATTCGGGTAAATTATTTTCGGGTGATTGGGTTTCGGGTGAATGTCCATTCGGGCATGTGTTTTCGGGATTTTGACCTGGAATCCCCAATGGCATACTAACCTTTGCACAACACCTTCACCTACGTTATTTGCTCGACCAGCATTTGAGTTTTTTCCAGTATATATTTCACTTTTGAGTGGATAGAACGACTTAGCATCGCATGCAAACCAAACCTTTATCCCATACTTGGCAGGCTTAGAGGGTATGTACTGAGTAAACCTAGTTCGACCGCGATAAGCAAGTAATTGTTCATCCACAGTAATTTCTCCAGATGGTTGGTAATATTTGCGCAGATTTGCGTTCATTTGTGTCCACAATTCAGATATTGGAGCAGCCTTATCGATTTCTAGCCAAACTGCTCTTGTACGCTCGCTGTCAAATCTAATGAATCGAACAATTTCTTTGAAGCGTGACTTAGGCATTACTGCTCGATAAAAGCAAATGTATTCTTGGCTCCATAGCACATCCACATCTTCGTCATTTGATTTATTTACACCTGCTAGTAACACAAGACCTATAAATGCTCTTAGTTCAATTAAGGTTAATTTCTCCCAGATTCTTTTATCTCCAGTGCAGTTTTTCTCGTTCCAAGTCTCATAGGCTTTTCGTGCTTTTTCATTCGTATCTACTAGAATTTGTTGAAACATTGATGGAGTGAATATCAGCTCAAAGACGTCAGACTCAATTAGACCCTGGGTAGCCCGAGTTGGACCCACAACAGTGCTCCGAAATACATTATGGCGACTTACGCGAACAGCTTTGCTAGGAAAGTTCTTAAGCCATGCAGTTTGATCTTTAGCGATCAACGCATCATGTCGTTCGGTAATGGGCGGTTCGCCTGAATCAAAATCATCCTCGAAATCTGCTTCGAATATTGCACCCTCTTCTTGCTCATCATTGCGAATGTCGTCCTCTTCGTGTTGCGACAAGCTGAAGTCAACTATAAAATACTATTTTGCATACATTTTATATGGTTACTACAAATGTAGTAAGCCGGCCGCAAGATGATGTTTTTTTCAAGTAGGGTCTAGAGGTCAGGCAAATAATAGTTCGAGTGTTATTATACTCTTAATTGACTTTGATTTGATAATTAGGAAGCTACTAAAAAATTCGGGCATTGTTGTTTCAGAAAATTTTTTTTTATCTCACTTTTTTTCACAATTTACTACAGATGTAGTAAGCCGGGCACATGAAGGTTAAATGCAACAAAAAGCGGTGATTGCTTGCAAGATGTTCTTCAATTTCGCTAAAATTTTGTGCATGGGGTAAATTCAATCTCAAAATGCCAGAAATGGATTTAACAAATTTAGGCATTTTTTCGAAGAAGCTATGGAGGTGGCTAAAACCTTGTACAGGGCCCGCCATCTATTGTTACGGATTTGAACTAGGTATTATTTGAAGAATGGTAACACTTAGCTGTCATCTGATTTGACAGAAAATTAGTTTTATTCTTCCGCTGAACGAAAATGGTTGTGTATACGCTCAAAGAACGCTGGGAAATATTGCGACATTACTTTGAAAATCATGGTAATGTTGCAGAATGTGTACGAAAATTACGTACGGCAATGGGAAGAAGAAAAGCACCGAATGAAGCGTATGTGCGTTACTTTGCGAAAAAAGTAAGAGAAACTGGGTTGCTTATTGACAAACCAACGCGTGACCGACCAAAAACCGTGCGTACACCCGAAAATAATGCTGTTGTGGCCGAGAGTGTTTGTGAATCACCAGGAACATCAGTTCACCGTCGTTTTGAACAATTGGACATTTCGGAGACATCATTGAGACGAATTTTGCGTAAAGACCTTGGTGGCTAGCCGAGGCAGCCATATGAATGAAGTTGTGTTTCATCATTAACCGGAAGGATTGTACTTCAAAATAAAAAAAAACAGTTTGGAAAAATATTGAGTAGTTTCTTTTTTATAGCATTTTTAATTCCGTAAACAAAACACCATTGGAAAGGGAATAACTCAGAAAATATTTTGATTTGATTATCTTCATAATTTTTCCGCAAAATAGTTTTCTTTGAAGGGCCTAATTTTAATTTTCAAAATCTCGTTCCATACTCCCAATATTTTTTCGATTTATATGTATATTGTAACGAATTATAAAGAATACCGATAAATTACCTTTTAAATAAGTTTTGTGCCGAGATAGAGTCTCAAAGACTTCAGAAATTATGACTGTTTGAAGATAAGAAGATATACTGCAAGATTATTAAACTCCTTCTAAATTTCATATGAGGGTTTGAAATGCTCTTATCCTCTTATCTTTGGAATGTGGGTTTTTTTTTTGTTATCTCAACGACACAGTGCGACAAAAAATGAAAAATAAAATAAAATGCGCATATCTACAGGGTGGGCAATATAGCGTTTATTTTTTAAACCACTTAATTTTTTGAGAATGGTAATACAAATGACATGTCAAATGTGTTCAAAATTTACTTAAAGGTTTGGCATTTACGAAATGGTACGCTATACGCTTGAACAAAATTGGGAAATATTGAAAACCTATTTCCAAAGTGGTGAGTCTTCTTCTTCTTCCGCGGTTACAGTAAATGGCGAGCATTACCATGACATGTTCAACGAGTTTTTGTTTCCAAAAATTTAAGAGGATGACGTGGACTACATTTGGTTTCAACAGGATGGTGCAACTTATCACACTGCCAAAGTTACACTCGAACTTTTGGCTACCGTTTTTGAGTTCCGATATCAATTGGCCGCCTCGGAGCTGTGATTTAAGCCCGTTGGACTATTTTTTGTGGGAAGCCGTTAAGGACAAATGCTATGCGAACCATTCAGAGACGATTGATGCTTTAAAACACGAAATCGAAGTTGCCATTCATGAAATTGGAGCCCAAACAATCGAAAATGTGCTTAAAAATTGGGTTGATCGAATATCCTACTGTAAATCCAGTCGTGGCAGTCATTTGAACGAAATTATTTTTAATTCATAAATTACAATATGCAATCTTCAAAATAAAAAAAAGTTTGAAAAAATGTTGATTGGTTTTTTTTTATACGCGATTCAAAAAGCAAATTTTACATGGCCCACGCTATATATATTGAGGAAGACCCAGCACCATTAATACATCCGGTGAAATTATGAAAACGCTTTGGAGGAGATTTCCATGCACCCTTAAAATCTCATGAATGTGAATAAACGCTCTGACTAAATTAATTACGCTTCCCCTTGAGCTCAATTGGTCACTTTTCCCAAGATCGAAAAGCGGTTCTAGTGATTAATCCCACACATGCTTTTGTTTTTTTAACTTGATGGGCAAGAGTTCTTAATTGTATGCTTCTGCTTTTTTAAAATATTTAAATAACTTGACATGTCAATCTCTCATATATTCTGAATATGATCTAAGTCGGATCATAAAACGAATATTGCCATCGGTCTGTACGACCAATTCATGGAACCATTTTGCTTGTTTTTTTACGAAGTGCAGGTTTGGTCCCATCCCCACGCTAGACAGTTCTGTAAGAGAATTGAATAAATATTTTCCTAGAAAATCTGTTTTTATTTTAGCTAAGGCTGGACAATTGCAAAGGAAGTGCTCAACTGTTTCTTCCTCTTCCTCATCTCTACCACTTCCACAATATTTATTATAATAACCATGAACCATAGGTATCCCAATGATACTTCTATCACTAAGCAGTCGAAGAGTGATACCTCTCCTGGCTAGCTCTTCGGCTTTACAGTTGCCCTCATAATAAGGTTGTTTTTGAATACGACACTAATATCAGTTAGGGCTGCCCGGCATTTTTGTGCAACCTTTGATCTTCGTATAGCTGAATTCATTGGTTTAATGGCTGTCCGAGACGAAATTTATTGTAGATAAGCAGCCCCTTCTTATATTGCTAGAACTTCTGCATTTAAGTAGTTCAAGTATAAGCCGAGCTGCACCATGAAATGATATTCGGTATGTGTTTGGTTTGGTCATCCAGTGGTCTCATTTTTTCCGAAAAATTTCATGAACCAAATTGGAGCATAAACATGCTTTTGGAAATATTTCGACCAACCAAGCGGGTCCAAATATAACTATGAACCATGCGGGTAACCCTATGAACCATGCGGGTAACCCTATAAGCACAGTTAAGAAATTTCATTAAAAACGGTCAGGCCGGTTAGGAGGAGAAGAATTACAAACATAGACGCACTTACTTTGAATCCTATAAAGCTGTATAAGGTTCCATTTTACCGACACCCAACTCGAAACAAGCACGCGTACACATAAATACAGTCTCACACACACATGTATTATTTATCAATCAAGTTAAATATGTATGGTACATCCCACAGGCACACATACATACATATAGTACACGGATTAGTATATCATCGTGTTGTTTTTGTTCTTCTTGCTTGTAATCCTTCGATTGCTGCCATTGATGCACTTGATGCCTTTGTTGCTGTAGTCGACAGGGAAACAGAGCGTAAAGGCAAAAAACAAGAACAAACAAAAACAATTTTCCGCTGACTGTAAAGCAAAAAATTTCAATTTTTTATTATTAACAATATCCCGTATTCGTGATTTACTCATTCATTTTCAGTTTGTCGCCGGCTATTGAAGTTGACAGGATTGAATTTAAAACAATTTAATACATTTTTTTTGTTATGCACGTAGTAGAGTACATACATACATATATAAATAGCTTCGCAAAAACTGAGTTGCAAAATACGGCATTGTGTTGATGGTTATGTATAAAAGAGTATGTACGATAAAAAAATTTGACAGCTTTAGTGAGTAACAGACAATTCGTAATAAACTTGAAAATAAATTATCAGCTGCGATGTAAGTCAATTCCTTCTGTAAATTGCTACTCCAGTTCAAAGGAGAATTAGTAAAAACAAAAAAAAAGTAACATTTGATAATGATTATATCGAATATCAGAGGGAAATACAGGGAAGTCTTAAACTTATGTAGGTATAATAGAGCCCGTTTAATTTCAAGTACGAAGCATCCAAAACCGTGGACTCCTAAGCTATTGCCGCACTGAAAATTTTTTTTAATTTTTAATTTTAATTTTCTCATCTTATTAATAAACTTCGCTTTACTAACCGAGACGATAAATTGCAACTCACTTTAACCGTCCGTTGTGTGAAAGTTTTATATTCTTTCGTTGTTTAAAATGGCCTGGCCAGGCCACCTATGAGAATACGTGCTTTATTTATAGGCTGGTACGAAAATTATGTCTGTAATCAATTTAAGTGTAATACCGATTATTAAAAAAACAGATTGATTAGTGTTAAAAGAAATTTATTTATCAAGGTTCATCCTTCTTACTGTTTTTTTTAAATTATTTGAAAAATTCAATTTATAAATAAATAAATAAAAATATAAAATTTTAAAAGGTGCTTATGAAGTTGACGTAGTTACTGCAGCTAGACATGTGCTGCAAGTGTAGGTTTTGGTTTCTAAACCGTGAGTTAAGCACATTGCATCTTTGCAAATGTGGCAAGTAAATCGGGTTTTTCTTTTAAACTTATCCAGTTTGGTACATAGCTTGCACAATGGCCGGTACTGTGAGCTTACGGGCTTTGATGCAGTTTTTTGTGCTGGGGCCGTCGAAGTTGATGGTGGATCCTGTGAGAGATACATTATTTAAATTAATTATATATTTCAGTACGAATTCGGATGTTTGTATAAAATACATTGAACTTTTGCATTGCTACTTTAATTCCTGGTCTACCATATACCCTGGGATTTGCTGCACGTGTTTCCATAAGGGGGATTGTCAGTTGTTCAGCCAATTCTAATATAAAATCCCGTCGTTGGTCTGACTTCTTGCTTGGTCGCAAATGCTTGTATATAATATAAGAAGCCAAGCCAGTAATGTCAAGCATATTAAAAAAAAATGGCCAATGGCCACCGGTTTGTTGCGCGTTTGCAACTGTAGCCAGAAAGCATTTTGTCCATTGTATCAACCACAGACTTATTTTCATTGTAGTCTAAGACAGCTGCAAGTTTATATTTGTTTGAAGTTTCTGTGGCTTGCGTGTAATGTTGTGTCGACAATACTAGCACATATTTGTCTACTTGTGTGCAGAATACATACACGAAAAATAGACACTGGATTTGGCAGCAATCGATGAGCAGGTCCCACTGGTCTGGTGCTGGTACTGGTAAATCGGTTCCAATGGCGTGCTCTAGGTGCTGGCGGTTCCTTTTTCCAAAACATATTGTCAATCTTGCACTCGTAACATTGCTCTTTTTCACCTAGTAATCGATTCACTCCACTGGCAAGATTTGAGACACTAGGCTCTGGTTCTATTACTTCATCCCATTCAACTTCATAAATTTCTTCGTTTTCAGGCAATTCTTCTTCAACCTCAAGCTCATTCTTAATATCAGACACCTCTCCGTCATCAACAGGAACATAATCCTCATCATTATCAAATAAATAGAACCAAATTCAATTCTAACGGCATATATCTGGCGCCTGTTCTCGTGTTTTTTATTTACTAAAACTAGTAAAACTGTCGAAAATGCGGTGAGAGCGACTAAAGTTTCAACTTCTGAGTGAGAGAGAACCGTATTCACTCTTTCTTGTACTTTAATTAGTCAGAAGACCAAGTACGGTGCATGACTATACTAAAATTGCAGTGGTGGCCTGTGCAGGCCATTTACCCTATCATATGAAGTTTTTGTGTAAAATGTATTTTTTTTTCATAATCACTTCGCTGGAAATGGTTATAAAATTTTCAGAAGATTCATCTAACAGACCTGTATGGTATATTTTCGCCGTTTTTTGAAAACTTAACGAAACAAAAAGATAAACCCCTCTAAAATTCGGAATGGCCTGCGTAGGCCACATCACACAACGGACGGTTAAAGTGCTCTTTGACTCTTGGCGTTTTTGAGCAATTTGTCAGTAAAAAATTTAGGAATTACTCGCAACGAGTGAGTACTTTATTTGCACAATTACAACTTGAATCAAGCAAAAGGAAATATCAACTGGCTTTTATAAATGCACACCATATATCGGATCTGGAAGTAAAACACTTAAAATGAAATAAATGAATCTATAAGGAACGAACGCTTTAATAGTCAAGCCTCAATGAAAAATTATTTGTAGTAGTAAATAAATTAAAGAATTATCATTTGAGCACAACGCGTATTTTCGGCTCAAGTTAATATCAGTCCTTATGGTGGAGTAGCTACCTTTTTTAAAATTTTATACTGAATTTTCTTACTGTTAAAAAAAAAAAAATTATTGAAGCATAGTAGAGCTACGAACTCTAGTAATCCCACACATTAACACCGGCATCCACATGTTCTCCTTGCAATTCCGAAAATGGAGGATTTTCCGATCAAACCTGTATGTATATATATGCGAATACATAAATGGATGTCTCTTGCTATGCATTCATGCATGTATGTAGTCGTATAAACTTATCGACTTTTGTCCTTAACTGCCGGCGTAGTCAATAAGTGTGTGGTATTTTGCTAAGGATATTATATCCGACTGTGAACAAGTGGCACTCGAAAACGACAAAATCATTAATTGCTGCTGCTGCAACCGCAATGCCGCCGCTGGCAAGTAAGCCGATAGCCTGGTCAGCATTTATACGTAACTAACTTTATGAGAGTATTAATGGAAGTTGGAATTGAATTTGCCACTTCATTACTGCACCTAAATGCTATAATTTTCTTTCATACCTATCTGCTACGCTTCGAAATGGCACTGAGCAAAATTTCACAGAAAAAAGAATTTTTTAAACAGCTTTGAAAGTCGACATACTTGTAAAATGAACTTAACTCACTCTGAACGGATAGGCGCAATGACTGCATAAATACAGGGTGGCTGATGAATTTTGCTACATTAAGAAACTCAAATAACTTTTTTTTAGTGTATGGAATTCATTTATTTTTTTTTCAAGTTGAAGGTCATTAAATTTTATTAAATGTATTGTAGCTTAACTAGTTTTAAAAATAATTGCTCGTTGACACAAGTGCGGCATCTTAGTAAAAAGTTGTTCATTGCTGCTTTGAGAGTTGCGACAGGAATAGCCGCAATTGTTGCCCGGATGGATTGTTTTAGTTCATCCAAATTTGTTGGCTTTGTTTTATAAACTTCTTGTTTACATAAACCCCACAAGAAAAAGTTAAGTGCAGTAAGGTCAGGCGACCTGGGGGGCCAACGAAATTCGGAGTTTCTTGAAATCAGTTTATTGGGAAATTTTCGTCGCAACTCTGTCATAACAGTCTGGGTTATGTGAGACGTTGCCCCATCTTGTTGAAACCACACGGAGTTGAAAGGAATTCTCTTTCGGCGTAGTTCTGGATAGAAAAATTCTTTCAGCATTTTCAAATAACGGTAACCATAACGGTGTGACCATTTTCTTCAAAAAAATAAGGCCCGACAATACAGCGTGAAGAAACCGCACACCACACTGTCACGCGAAGAGGATGCAATTCCGTCTCGTGGAGTATCTGTGGGTTAGAAGTACTCCATATTCGACAATTTTGTTTGTTCACATTGCCGTTTAAATCGAAATGGGCCCCATCAGACATGAAAAGGCAGTTTAACATGTTTTGGTCTTCTTCCACCATTTGCAGGATCTTCTGGCAAAATTCCAAGCGAATCGGCAAGTCTGCTGCATTCAGTTTATTAACCATTTGAATTTTGTAGGGAAATAAGTCTAAATCTTTGTGCATTATTGTTTGCAAAGACTGTCGGCTGACACCAAGTTGAGCAGATAAGCTTCTTGTTGAAACCCTTGGATTGCTTTGTATAGCTGCAGCTACAGCAGCGATCGTTTCCTCCGTCCGAACTGGTGGGTTTCGATGATAAGGCCTTCTTGCGACTGTTCCTTGCTCAGCAAAATTATTCATCAGTCTCATTATGGTCCATCTGCTCGGGGGATCGCCGCCAAACATCTGCCTGTACTCTCTCTGTACCAAAACTACGGACTCCAGTGCGTGATAGTGGCGGACTATCCAAATTCTTGTTTGCGTGTCCCAGTTATCCATTTTAATAAATTTTAAAGATCAGTCTGCAAATTAAAACAAAAATGGAACAGATAACTTAAAAAGAAAAAAAGTTATTCAATTTTTTTGGTAGCGGCTTTCATCAGCCACCCTGTATGAAAATGTTATAAATTTGGAGGTGGTTTTGTAGTTATTTTAATAGAAATGCTGCGAGTGCAGAGAGAGGCATAAATAAGACAAGTGTTTTGCGTGCTCGGCGATTTTCGATTTTTGATAGAAAAAAACTTCTTTAGCTGCGTCAAATTTTGTGTAAAACATGGAATTAAGTGCTCCATGATGAACTGTTAATGAATACTGAAAAATCTTGCAGACGTTGAATTTTATAATGAATCTTCAGGTCATTCGCTTACAGAAGGAAATTATTCTTAGAAAAAAAATAAGCGAAAATAGCATTAATAAATAACACAAATAATTAAGTACCTGGGAAGCGCCTGAGGCAGCACTAAGGTAATGAGGCGATAAGAGCATAAATGATTCCAATGTATTTTTACTAAATAATTTTGCAATCAGAAACACATGCCATCTAGATATGTGTGAGGGAATGACTCCGCAGGACTCACTTTTACTTAAAACCAGATATTCAAGCAGCTGTGCAAGCCTTTCTATCAACTATAACCACCCCTTAAATGGTAAAAGGCTGCCTGAATTTTCTTAACATGTCAGGGAAGTTCAACACAGTATTATTAGTTTGGATTCCTGGTCATGAGGGGTATGAGTGAAATGAAATGGCTAATCGTCTAGCTAAAAAAGAGACAAACATGTCTCGAATTGGTCTGGCGCCTTTCTATGGACTTACAAAAGACACATTAACTAATTTCTCAGAAATTGGGAAGAAAAGAAATTCGATGAATACTGGCGGGATTCTATCGGTCAGCTACCAGCAAAACAGTTCCTAACGCCGGACAGAGGAATTTCTGATAAGCTACGTTCGCTCAGCAGATTAGACTTAAGACTTTACTTAACATGTCACTGAAGTCTTAGACAAAATTGATCTCTCAGATACCGTTATATGCCGATTCTGTGAAATGAACACTGAAAATTGAGAATACATTCTTTGTAAATGTCCTGCACTTGGCAGAAAAAGGCTACACCACCTTAGTTTAATTGCTGTGCATTTAGATAAATAATGGGATAATGAATCCGTGAATGTCCTACAATTTTTAAAAAACCTTAGGGTGCCAAGGGTGCCTTAGCAAGCTTTGCTCTTTTGGTCGCAGTGCGCAGCAGCCTAATAATAATAATAATTCATAGGTATCAACAATGTCTGAACTTCGACCGACCTTTTTAGCCATTGGGTAAGTCGAAAGCTCTTCAGAAGTTAAGATGCAGATTTTATCTTGTTCTTTAACAATCAAATATTTCTGCTTTCCCATTTTTAAACTGATTTCCCATATGTAAACAGACTGAAAACTTAACTCTAAAAAGGTAAACCCCTTAGAAGTTGCATTATAAGTAAACCTGACATATTTTAAGACTACCCAGTTTTATAAAAAAGAGTAGAGTCTCTTTTAAGATTCAAATTTTAGAATTCTTTTTCACTTTTGCCTTTTAAATTAATTGATTTGAGAAAAGTTCAAGAAAGTTCGAAATTCTTAGTACAGTTATATAACTGTACTAAGCACGCTGTTTAAAGCAAATATGATCTCATAAAATTTATGAGGTTTACCTTTCTAGGCCTTAAAAACGATCGAGTTTCACGCCTCTTTTCGAGCCAACCACGAAACGAAGTGGAGTATTTCACCTGCAAAAATTGTTCTGCCACGATGTACTGAGCTGAAGCAATACTTCAATGTTTATGTGTTTTCTTTTGAAGAGCAGCATGTTCCCGAATTTATTGCTAAGTCAAATCAGTGGCTTTAAGTGGCATTAAATTGCATACAAATTATTCCCTCAAATCAAGTGAGGAAGACTTCAACATTTTGCTTGCAGGTATAATCTTCAGAGCGGAGAATGAGGAGATGTGCTTTTGGTAATGCTCGGAATAAAAACTTATATTGTATGTACTTATGCAACGTCTCGAAGAAACTGTCTGCGCGCCTATTTATTATACATTGTTGCCAAATTCTGTACACATGCATATTTTGGTGAAACCTTTCTTCAACGCACTCAACCTAGTATAACACATGAGCTGAAAAGTTCCGGGGCTGACAAAGAAAACACTTTTTTTTTGTCCGAAATTAGCTTTATACATCAACGTAATTTCCATCAATCAATCTAACATTTCAATACGAGTTTTGTAGAACGATTTCTCTTTTGCCTCAAAATAGACGTTTTATCACTTGCCTCAGAGAGCGAAATTTCTTACCAGCGAGCATTTTTAGGGCTGCGCACAGTCAGAAGTCACTGGGAGCCAAATCTGGTGAATACAGTGGAAGTGGGAGCACTTCGAAGTTCAATTCATGTAGTTTTGCCATTGTTTTAAATCATCAACATGATCTTGTTTTTGGTTAAGAGTGAGCAAACGCGGCACCCACCTTGAACAAAGTTTCTCATAGTCAAATGCCCATGCAATATAGAGCCAACACGTTCTTGATCAGAACGTGTATTTTAACGGTATTTTTTCATATCAAGAAACAGTGTAACATTAAAACACAAAATTCTTTTTATCCATTGTTTTGAAAATATCAAAGGTATCGCCACTCTTGGCACAATAACTCACGAATTAATGAGCAGAATATCATAAAATTCTAACAGCTGCCTTTTAAGGTTAGTACTAACCGAAAAAGAGGTGAATGCAATAAAACTAATGCCACCTATGTGTTAGGCCCGGGACTTTTCAGCCCATGTGTTACTTCAGAAATGTCAGTGCCCCAGCATGTTCGAATAAATTTACGGCGCCCAAAAGCATCAGCGACAAACGAGCGATTGTGCTACACACACACACACACACCACGTACAAACTCAAATGTAATGTTATCAGAAACAACAGCAATTTCAACTTTGCGAATATTTGTATAGAAAAGAAAACTAACAATGGCCATAAAGCTATTCTCAAAAACAACATACAGAGACACACAGCCGTTGCAAAGGCCGAAGCTGAGGCCAACACCACATCCGTTATAGTAGCGGAGCGAAACAGCAAAAGTCAAATGCCATAAAGCAATTTCCAACTAATGACATCCAAAAGTTCAGCCTTACTTTGCCACAACTTTGGGTAGCCGACAGTGCCGCTTGATGTGTCAGGAAGGCTCAGGCTCGGAGGCTAAGTGAGCATCTTAGTAGCGATAAGTTGTGATTTCGAATGCAAAGTATGTATGGGTGGCGTATTCGCTCAACAAATGCGATTCATGATACTCCTGCATACGAGTGTAGGTGTGGAGATATGGAAGAAGATCATCAGTTTGTGTGAACACAAACAGCAGCAATGTTATCAGGCAAATCAAACTAATGCACTCGCCACAGTGGACGCTGGCGATGCTGGAAAACCGACTCGGCAAACAATGGTCACCCACACAAACACGTATGAACACATACACATATATAAGTACGTTCTGCACACAAATGCGCGCCATTCCAGCGTTTGGTTGCCCACTTCCATCAACATCATTTTTCGCTTCAATGGCAAATTCGATTCGTTTTCGTTTTCATTTTCGTTTTCATTTTCATTTTCATTTTGTTCTTTCGGTATATAAAATGAAAGCGTCACGCAAAGCATCATTATTGATGGCCAGCAGACAAAAAGTGGAGCAGACAGTCTCGGGAGTAGAGAAAAGTTGCCTACGCCCTTACGTGTCAATGCAGCTTTTGACCTCGATTATTTGTGCCATAAAGCAAAAAGAAAAAAAAGTTGGAATGAAATATAATATGAGAAAGTAAAAGTTGTGAAAAGTTGGAGTGAAGTAGAATAGCAAATCATTATTTATGCCAGCAGTTGAAGCTTTGAACAAACCACTTGCTGTGGCCACCTGTTATTGCGCTCGGCTCTACAAAGATAAACAAACACAAGCATACACTCGTGCTCGTGTTGAGGGGCAAATGTATTGGTGGTCAAAGTTGAATTTTTAAAATTTGCTGTGTTTTGAATATTGCTGCCAACTAAATATTTCCCAATCACTTAATGGGATCGCCCCTCACTTACACTCGCATCCTATTTTATTTTACTTTGTCATTTTGATTGGCTGCTGTCCAAAATAGGCGAGGGAACGTGATGCTGCTGGTGAAAGCTTTTACATACTTTTATTTTATTGTTTCGGTTGGGACATTTTCGGCATCAATCACTTAGACTTTTCTTCTCTTTAACTGCTTTGCTGTCAAAGGGAACGTTCTTAAATTGACAATTAATGTCACAGAAAATTGAGAACTGAACTCAAATCCCCACACCCGTTAACATAACGGCAGTCGTGGGACACAAAAGCATGTGATTCGTCAGCCATATGGGCTGAATGCGTTTGTCATATTTTTAGGTGACAATAGGCAATCGAATTTCAGAAATAATGAGAAAACTAGGAAAAAATAAAATAATAATTGCACATCTGTCACGATGTGATTTTGGCGCTAGAATTGGCTTATGCCTCGTTGACAATCGGCGACCATTAAAATTAGATCAACAGATAGACTTAGAAGGAGGTTCCAAGTCAATGGTCCAAACCTTCGTTATCACAAGCGGCTTGCAAGAACTCACGCACTACTTTAATTTACATGCAAATAGTTAAGGATTTAAAGTGCGGGTTTTTGGTTGAAAATACCGTAATAAGTATTTTCGAAATAGTTTCACATATTAGCTCTTCCCCAAATACCTTTGCTGAAGTTGAATATCGAAGCGTATTTGCATTTTTCCAAACAGTCGGATAGCCTTATGTCCATTGCAGGCTCACATCATATCAACTAAACTTGTTCAGGAATGCTTCACTGTCCTCAAGACCGCATGCTAGACTGGGTACCAGATTATGAAGGCGAAATTTCAAATGAACTAAATAAACTTGAATGTAAATAACCAAAGTCCGTATAAAGGAAGTTATCAATGACTGGAAATTCATACGACACTGGGTGGAGAGCCCAGGATGGAGGTAGGCAAAACATATTATCCTTCTTTCCAGAAAAATATCAAATATCCTCTTAAACCTGAGCAAAAATGACTTATTAACCCACACTGCATTGTAGCCTTCGTTATCTTTTCAGGAAATTATGATTAATAATTATTATTATTATTAATAATTTTTTTATGTATTCATATTTTTCCAGGGGCATAACTGCTCTAAGTTTCATAGCAAAAACATTGCGCTAAGACAGTTATTAAATGATAATTTTTTTATTTCTCCAATTCTCCAAGAGTTATATCGCTAAATTTTTTCTATTGCTTGTTAACTGTAAAATATACAAGGTGGCGCAGAATTAATCATACAATTTTGTGTTCGAATAACTTTTTTATGAAATAAAACAAAATATTTTGAGTGATGGAAATCTTTATTATAGCTGTCTAGTTCACAAGTATCAAATATGACTGACGAACGAAGCTATTTACAAATATTGTAAATCTTTCAAGATGATGAATAATTTTGCGCCACCTTTTTTAATAAGGCAATGTAAAAAATAGACCTTTGAAAATACCTGTATATATAAATTATTTGAAAAAAATTAAAAAAAAAAAAATTTCCTTAGAATTTAGATATATAGTACGCATAAGTAAGAATGAACTATTTTTCTTTTTCTTTCCAGGTATGTATTACGGAGTGAATCTGACAGCATACGCCAGGAACCAAGGCGATGGAGTAAATGGGGGTTACAAAGGTTTGCTCGGTGTGCAAAGTAGCAGTAAAAAATTAATGCAAATAAAATAAAAGAAAAAAGAGGAAATTTATTATTTTACGAAATGCGGTATCAATAAAAGGTCATTTAAGGAAAATATAATAGTTTCGCCTAAACAGAAAAACAATAAAAAATCATAATACAAAACAGCGATAAAACAGAAAAAATTGCATATGCCCTTAAATTGGAATATATTCAGTAGTAATTAATTCCTCTCATAGATTTTCCGTATAAATTGCGTGTTGTTGCATCGGTAATACGCATAGGTTAAATTATAAACAAATAATTTTCTTAGTATGGGGTGCATTTGTCGAAAGTCAAAACCTTCAACATAATTTAAAATTAACTTACGAAAATGAACTTATTTTGGAAATACCAGAGACAAATGATTATAGAAAGACTTAAGTGTGTCCTAGAAAGTCGAATAATCTATGTTTGATGCCACGAGAGGGGTGTGCACTATTATAAGTTGTTGAAAGCTAAAAAAGTATAATTTGGACGCACGTCATTATCGGTACGCGTCACATCAGAAACTCTGAAGTGGAACACACTATCCCGCGTGGCGTACTGAGCAGCTATTTATCTCTGGCCAAAATATAGTAAAATCCTCGACAAATGTTTTCCGCAAAAAGTGAGAGGGCTTTCTATAATTTCGCAGGTGGAATCATGAAAATCTATGAAGGAAACTTTAATCGCTCTAAACAGAATGGTGTTGCACCGTTGTTTCTTCTGATCGGAAAATATTTTGTCAATGGGAGTTGAAAGCACTACCCCTTAAGCTAATATCTGTTGAAAGTCAATGCTGTTGAATTGACTAGACTTCGCCGCAGTAATTTGTATTTCAGTTGAGCCACCCTGTCAGATCGACTACGCCAACCCAACCTCTCCTTCCTTGTTCCCCTCAGGCAACAAGTCATGCCTACTTTAGAGTAAGTATACTATCAAAAAGATTTCCCAGTGAGGCATAACGCTTGCCAGATTAAGTACTTGATGATGGCGCTGATGGCGATGAACCGCGAACAAAATTGCTTTACTCCCAATAGACTAAATCAGCATAGGCAGCTGTGATGAATTTAAAAACTGATTTAATCATTCACCTATCAATGATAAAAAAAGTGTAAATATAAGTATTTATGTATATACAGAGCTGTTCTCAAGGATGTTAGATTACAAGGTATGGCATCCGAAGCAAAATTGTGAGTAACTATGGAAGCCACTTTGCCATGCATTTAGAAGAAGTATTCTGCCCGCTCATTTCACACGTGTTCACATACTCGTCTAATCAGTCGTTGTTTAGATGGAAACGAATCAACATGAGCTATGGTTGTTTGGTTTTTTTTTTTTTTTTTTGTATATCACCAAAACAATCGCTTTTTTTTCGTAACCAAAAAGCTTTCAACACTCTGGTTACATCAGGGCATCCGCTGATTCCTTAAAAATCTATGGAAACCGGTTAGTGGTCTGATGTTGGCCGCACCTCTCTACCTTAATTTTATTTTCTGTAGTTTCTTACATAGGTATATTTTCCCTCTGGGAATGCGCGACATCCGATCTATGTGGTATTTCTTTCTTAGCATAATCCGTGTGGAATCTCTGGCTAGTTAGAATAAAGTTATCAAATACTGCCACTAGGGTGAGTAGAAGTAAAAAAATAATACGAGTATGAATGTGCCAACATTTTTAGAAATACTATGCTACAGACCGATGGCGATATGGGGGTAGTTTGAATTAATTAAACCAATTTCCGGCTTGTGGTTTTAACGCAGCATGAATTATGTTGTTATTTTCTGGTCGTACTTTATAAAGTGCGTAAACAATTAAACGTTGGAATTTTAGTCTCACGCAAACTACAAAAGTCCACTCAAAATGTTACTAGAATCGGCATGCTGGCCATGAGTGGAGTTTAAACCTCTGGTGAAACTCATAGAAGACATTAGTACTATTCTCTATTCTATATATGATTTAAAAATCTTGGAAATATGGCGATTAGGTGAACTGATGGGCGGCATGATGTGAGTAGTGTGGTCTCCATTAATCGGTATGTCGAAATTTGTAGATGTCTAATATATAATATTTTGTGTGTTCAGTTGATTCGTTAGGAGTTGTGTGCTTTTTACTAAGTGAGCTATGGAAGCTCAACTGTTAGTAGGCGACTTAAATCTGGTAACCTGAGTAACAGGAGCTTTCAAAGTTCATTCCGACCTGTCCGTGAGAACGGGATCTCCGGAGGAATTACGGAGGTTCTGGTCTAACTTCCAAATGGCTTGATGTAGAGTTGCATAGCAACCGGGTGTCGAACCCAAAGCACGGCAAACCTTCAGATAGATATCATTAAATTAGATAATGGGGCTATTTCACACTACCAATAGGTAACGTCAATACTTTTAGCGTTTCGGGGAGCTCAATAATTTGATCGTTGTTCTTTAGAGCACCGGACGCTGACCTCTGTATAAAAAAGTGAAAGCTAATTTGTTGTTTATTCGTTCTTATATCATTCCTTCGATGCGGTGTGTTTGTGTGTGCATACTCAGGACGGTTTATCAGACTATTTAGTTAGCTGAGCAAAACACTGGTTTGATTTGCCACTCAATATCTGCAATCGAACATTTCACCCATCCGTGCAATAAGAATTTTGCTTAAAGAACTCCAATTATTCGCTTATAAGACTTAATTGTCCTTGTCTATGTGGTCAAACCACCATCGGTTCCATTACTGATTCCCAGTTTGGGGTTTAGATCATTACGAATATTTTCTGATGAAAATCATTTCTTTCTAACTATGAATATCGGAATATAAATGAAAACGCGAGCGTGATTGCCGAGAAACCAAACATGGGCCATCATTGACCCATTTTTTTTTTTGTTAAATTTTTCCATTTTTCTGTTTTTTATGGTATGTTGTTGCCCCTTACTTAGCTACATTTGTGGTCCTCATTGAAGACTTAAGATTCAATTTCAGCAAAATGACATGCCATGCGTATTTCAGCGCATGAAATAATCCACAGCGCGTTGAGGTCGTAAATTATGACAACCGCTTCGGAGTTGTGATTTGACCCCCTTATACTTACAACCCACAAACTAGTTAACCTTAGAACCCGTTGTCATACGTACCATCCAGCAACTGTAACGCGTATATCGCTTGATTTGACAACAAGGTCTTAAAAGATTGGGTTCACAGGATACGCGACTACAAAGCGCAATTTATTTTATTTTTAAAGAGGAACTTCTATTTTAACCACTCTTTAGAAATGTCTTTGTTATGGAAATCGTTATTGCATAAATTGTTTAAGAGTAGCCTTCATACATGCATACTTTTTGTTGTGCCTGCGTAGATACATATATACATATATATTTGTACACTATACATAGAGTCTGGATTTAAAAAATGTATGCAAATTTTTGCCACATCCACAACCCAAGGTACGCCAGACTTTATTTGCAAATCACTTGTACTTATCTTAGAGTGATATTGACTTACATGTATCCCATGGCAAGCACTCAGCTTTTTTAGTGTTTCCTTTTCTTAAGCACATTCTTCGGGTTGACTTTTAATGTAAGCATATTTGAATTTAAAAAGGACAGAAAAGTATGTTGCCTCACAATTTTTTGCATTTCTTGCATCTTATTAATCGTTTAAGTTGGGGAGCTTACCTTCATCAGAAATATTTGCTTGGCAGCTGTGGCCAACTAGGAATGTGCACATGCAGGACTCTGTACCTTCATAAATTCTTGTCTATGTATGCAAATGAAAGGCGTGATAAGCGGAAATGACACGTTGAGGGAGAAGAACAACAAAGGAAACTGAATTTGAAAGAATTTCTACACGTGCCGCCAGAGTTTGGAGTCTTATTTGCTTTCTGCGTAATAACCACCTCACATTTGCTATTTTCAAGTTCCACAAAAAAGTTGCCACAACTGAGACTACACCGCCATAAACATTCACAACACATACACATACATTAACTTCTACGTATATCACTATGCATGTTTGTTTTTGTATTAGTAAATACAGTGTGCCAAAGAAGTGGTTTTAGAAGCGCAAACATTTAATTTTCTTAAGAAGTCATTGTTTTCTTCTTTTTGTTTTTTAATTTACTATAATTAAAATACCAAAAAATAATAAGTAAAATATAACTAATACCATATTTAATAAATTTCCCACTATTCAATATTTACCAAAATGGTATTGTAATTACCAAAAAATATGGTATAGTGGGAAAAACAATATACGAATTTTGAAAATAAAAATTTAATCCTAATTTTAATGATCTTTGCAAAGTAACAGCGCACAGTGCACAAAAGACCATAGCGTCGAAGTGCAAACCTCATAAAGGCTATCTATCTATCTAAGGTAACAGCGTAGAAAAGTTATTTAGAATCTTATTTAATATTTCATAAAGTTTCCTCTGAGTACAGTAAACTAGAGTAAATAAAACTTTAGGTGCCACATTTTTTTTATCATTCTAACAATGCCGCAGTATTCAATTCTGCTCAAACCATTAGTGTCCACTTTGCAAAATTTGTTCTTCAATTGAGACCACAAATTTCTATTCGGTTCATGTCAGAGTTCTGAGCAGGTATCTCTTAAACTTTTTCACAATTTTGAAGTCGCCGTGGCTTGTCCTTGACCAGGTTGTACTTGAATTTCATGCAAAAAAGGGACCACCTTGGCTCGGGTTATGAGTACCCCATGCAATCCAGACATCAGGTGAGTGAGTGGAGAGCTCCGAAGCAAGGTAAAGAACCATATCGTTTTCAGTCAAAAAAGAAACGATTTTTATGGATTACAATGGTATTGTACACGGTGAGCCATCTTTTATGCGGGTATGAAAACCTTGAATAACTTTGAAAAAAAAAGCAAATGATTTGTATAAGTGAGGTATTTTTATTTGGTTTGGTTATTTACAATTTATCAAAACTCTTTCTTCAATGCTATATCAATCAAGTGGCCACCTTTATTGGCATTCACAAACTACGATCTTTTTTCTGCGTTTGTCATCACCTTGTCAAGCATTTCGGATTTAATAGTGGTGATTTCGGTTGTTTCGGTGTAAAGCGATCCGTGGTTGAAATTGTACCGAACTGACGTATCGAAAACATGTATGTTGAAATCCATCGGTTGGTAAATGACAAAGTTATTCAGCGTTTACATACCTACATAAAAGATGGTGCACGCTACGAATTTTTGCCAAAAATCCGACAGATAATAAGGACTATTATTTGTCCGTTATGAGACGCTCATGTGAAGAAAGTCACCAAAAAAAAACAGTGCCAATATTATGATTGTCGCACAGTGCCAACATTATCAATGAATTTTTGACGAAGAACGAAACGAATACCATCCAACTGCCATCATTCCATTCACCTGATATTACCATTCACCTGACATGATTCTCTGCGTTTTTTTTCTGTTTGATCGATTCATATATTCACTACGGGGAACGCGTCGCCTTTTAACAGCCGAAAGAATAATGGAAAATTTGAAGACGACGCTTATGGCTAAACTGAAAATAGAGTTCCAGAAATGTTTCGAGAGCTGGATCAAACGCTGACTTAGGTGTTTTGCAGTTGAAAGTGATTTGAGGACGATAATATCACTTTGGAGGAATAAACTTTGACTTTGAATTTTCTGAATATATTCCGGGAACATTTTTATCAAGGGGTATATTGGGCAATATTTACCTATCCATATCACATACGTTTCTTTTTATGAATATAGGGTAAGGGGTAATCGCGAGACTCTGTCAGTTAGTTGGCAGAGGAAAAATATCAGTAATACCTAATTAGGTTTTAAGTTTCCAGACTACCTCATGCTTGCGGAAGATTTTAAAGATTTTTCTTATGCTTCAGTTTGTCGTCACCTTCAGCTCGATTTTAGTTCATGTGCGTAATAATGTTTATTAAACTGTTTATACCTGAATACCAATCAAGTCTGATTATAACATAATTTTTAATTATAGCTTGATAATTGGATTTTTTCACTTAGCACAGAAATGTAAGAGATGGATATTATTTTCGACTCCGGACTAACGTTTGTGAATCAGTTCGATTATATTGGGTCAAACTTCTTCAACTTCAAGAAACACTCTAGAGTTCAGTAATACCAGAACTTTAGGTAAATTAATTTTATAAATCACTAAGGCATTAATTACACTCAAGCAAAGAAAAAATAGTCTAGAAAATATTTTCAGGAATTTGTTTTACAATAAAAGAAATGAAAAACAATATTTACATTTTTTAGGTTTTTCGTTTAACTTCATTTACATACAAAAATGAAATTTTTTTTTTAATTTTAATTTTAATAATTTAAAAAATGGCACTGAAGTTAACCCTCCCGAAAAATTGGACCTGGACGGGGTTGTTCATTTTGGCTCTTCTATTTATTTGAAACACAAAACCCAAAAAAATTATTGATTAGTATGACTGTAGTTTCGTCCCATACTAGAATTAAAAAAAGAAAATTCGACAAAATGGCACAGTTTTGAATTCGACACTCTAAAAACCGCGTTTTTTTTTCAGTATTTTAATAAAAAAAGTACGAAATAATTGAAACAATAATATAACTCCAGTATGGGCTATAGTCAACATATTAAAGTTTCAGACGATTCGGTTGAAAAGTTTTTTTTTTTTTTTTTTTTTTTGTTATTTTTTTTTTTTAACATCAGGCCGAAAAAAGTAGTTTTGATATTACTGAGTTTAAAGTTTTGAGAGTCGATTTTTTCCATTGATGCCGCCGCGTGACGAATCTGATTCTATCTGCTAAAACGTCTGTAGAATCGAAAATACTAGGAATATCCTCCCAAAAATTTGACAGCATATTCTTAAAAGCTTATGCTTTCGAAATATCAAAAACGAAAATCGATTTTTTGAAAATTCTACACCACCGAGACCTCTTAAGGCTTTTATTCTAAGTATTGTTTTGCATAGGTGTTATGGCCTTAAATACTGTTTAATGTTTAACTGTTTTACTAAGTTGATGAGCTCTATATAAATGAAGTAAATACGAGTACTGTTAGTATAAGAATACAGGATTGGTTTGCAGAGTTGTGTTTAGAATTAAACTGTCTGTAGTCTTTGCTGCTTGGAGGAATTACTTCTCCTTAGTGTTATACATATGTAAATAACATTTGGAATGGGAACATAGATCATGCCGATTCGATCGACTGCTTAATTGATGTGATATTTCACGTAACTTGAGGAACAAAGGAATGTTGGCGCTAAAACTTAAACAATTGCTAGGAGCATCAATTAGTATAATTCATATTACAGAGAAATCGATTTTAATTTAAATAAATGTTGGGAAGGTTAATCTGTTATCAATATTTAATTAATGAGAATTAACTAGTCTATGTGAATCTACTTCTGCAAATCGAATTAAAGAAATTAAAAAGTAAAAAAAGGAAATAAATAAATTAATAATATATAACTAATAGAAGCTATAAAATGGTTGAAGTACCAGTCTGGCACTCTCCAAGAAAGACTAAAGCGCCTTTTTTATACAAGTAGAAGTCATGGTAGCTCAAAATTTAACCCTGGTTGCGCAACAGGAAGCTGCAAAGCTGACAAAGTGAGTAATTCGATACATCTTCTTACCAATTTGATGTTAGAGTACTTTTTGTTTTCAAAATCTTGAAATAGTTTTAATTACCAGGTGTATATCTATTCTTTTTTTTTTTTGTGATAGGCACATACATTTTAATACCATAAGGCAACGGCAGGCAACGGCAAACCTTCGAGTGGACTTCTGCCATGGAAAAGCTCCACATAAAAAAATATGCTGTTCGGATTCGGCTTGAAACTGGAAGTCCCTCCATTTATGAAACAACATCAAGACACACGCCACAAATAGCTCCTCCTCCTATTTGTGGCGTGGGTCGGTCAAACACCCAAAACGGGTATAGACCCAATTCTATATAAGCACATACAGTTAAGGTCAAAATAGTTTTTACTGCTTAGTTATTTATTTCTTTATGTTCGTTAATTTGATACAAAAATAGCAATTTTTGTAACTTTGAATAAAATTTCTGAAAATTCGTCAAATTTTTCATTAAAATTGCAAACTTTTTATCCATAATTTTAGAAAAGATTTATAAATCATTCCAATCAAGTAGGCCAAAAATCGCACAGTTGTGTGGGACCTTTTTTCGGTCGCGGTCTTGTGCATTCTACCCATTTAACGCCTACTACAAATTTTTTTTAATAGAAAAAAAAAACACCCAACACCGTCAGCAGAAGAAGTTGTCAAAAATCAACGCGATTAATGACGCATTTGAAACTTGCATTTTATTATACTACTGAATTCACTTATCTGTACAACTGCATACCAGGAATTTTTCTAAACATTCTTAGTAAAAAGTTTGAAATATTGATGATTCTGCAAATTTTATATACATTTTATACAAAGTTCGAATATTTGCTTTATATGGTTCTTATTGTAGTATGAACTAAATTTTTATAAAAAATTAATTGAAATTAGAAAATAAATAAATATATTTTTTTTCCTTGTTCCCCCACTTTTGGGAGCATAGGGCCTCGACAAGACTGTTCCATCATACACGGTTCTGTGCTGTTGTTTTTGCACCGTCTCATGATATGTCAGCATCTGCTAGTTCGCGCAACATTGACCTTCTCCACCCGCGACCTCTGCTCCCTTGCGGGTTCCGGTTCAGTGCCATTCTCGTGATGTTATCTGGTGGTTTTCTCATGCATCGCCACTTTCTGCGTTTGATTTACCATAGGATGCGTCGTTACTGATGGTGTTGAACCAGAATATTCTGCAGACTATGTCGAGGCATTTGTTGACGAAAGATTGTAGCCTCTGTGTGAAGGTGTTAGAGACCAGCCATGTTTCGCTTCCGTACAACAATACGGACTTTACGCATGAGCCGAATATTCGTAGTTTAGTGCGCCTAGGGATTTGTCCATACTGTATGCATTCGACTGAACGGCGCCCTTGCTTTATTTAGCTTGCAGTTGACATCTCCATCTGCTCCACCATCTGCCGTGATGATGCTGCCTATGTAGCAGATAAAATATAGAAATAAATATATAGTCCAAACTTATTAAAATGTGGTGTACACTTTATTTTGGCGCTTTCTATATATAAGAAAATTAAAAAAAAAACTATTTTTAATAAACAAAAAATTTACATATTTAAGAAAGAAAACGTATAAAGGGATTTTTTCACCTTGGAAATACAGGAAACACACTTTTTTAACAAACTGTGTACTCGTATAATGTTGGCAAATAAAAGCATGAAATTTATTTTGCGATCAAACTTAATTTAATTTAATTTGCGTCAATTGCCGCACATCCTACACAACTTCTGTACTTTTATACCATCACCATTTCTGCGGTCGACTTGTAAGGATGCTGGTTACAGCTGCTGCCGCCTCTTAAACTGTAGCTATGGAAGCGCCACAAGGCAAGTTAGCAAGTTTGTTAGCTTTCACAAAGGAGTGAGTACGCGCTATGCAGAGGCTTCGACTAACCAGCTTGCGCCCTTAGCGTCTTGCTTGGATGCCTCTAGGGGTCAGTATTGGTGGGTTTCGTGACGGGAGAGTGGCCGTATCACCCATTCGCTGGTTGCTTGCTTTTTGTTGGTCTGTCTGCTTGGTTGTTTGTTGGTCTGCTGGGATCCGATTACTCTGGTTGCCCGTGAGAAAATTGCAAACAACGTTGCTTTTGTTGTTGTTATTTCATTCTTCGGGTTATTTGTAAGCGTCATGTTGCATTCGCTCTTGTTGCTGCATAATTGCTTACTCCTGTTAGTGTTACTTATTACTGCCTTTTGTTGTTTTCGGCATTTGCTTTATTTTCATTGCTTCGCCTCGCCTTCGTGTATTTGGCTTCGCTTGTTACGGTTGTTGGAATTGTTTTTGGTATTACTTGCTGTGTGAATGTTAGCATCGCGTTGAGGTCGTGAATTATTAAAAAATAATAACATTAACTTTCCTGACACTTGAATATATGAAAAGTGGCATTAAATAGCAAAACTTTGTGGAAATTTTCTCAGTTTTAATTCCATGAAGTTCTGCAACAGACAGAATTGAATTGCAAATGTTTTTAATCGTCAAAGGAAACTGTTAAATCCATAGCTGCTATTAATCTTGTGGCTTGTTTGGAATTTCGGAATTTTTTGATAATTTCCCGGAAATCTTTCCCAACTTTTACTTTTTTAACCAGATGAGGTTTTCCCATCTTGGCCCACCTTGATAAAAGGTGCAAATTAAAGCTCGGTCTACACATGAAGAAGAGTGGAGAGTGGAGTAATTTTTGTGAATTTTCCAAATTTCATTAAAACTTGAAAAAGGTAGTAGAAAAAGAAGTTTATTTCTTGAGAAGAAATCCGGAAATTTACACAATACATTTTTCTGAGGGTTTCTTTTCACTGAAAAAGTTTATTTGTTGAAGCCTGTGGCCTTTTTCAAAATTTTTACACAAAAAATTTTAGCTTAATTCTGATATGCTTTCACCTCCTGACACTTCGGAGTGTACTCCAGGTGGCTCCCGTAGACGAATGGGTTGGTACATGACTACCATTGAGATGTGCACAGGTTCGAAACCTGAATGAAACGGCATGAATTAGCAAATTATGGAAAACTTTTTTCTATTAGCTGTCGTACCTCATCAGACAGGGTGTATTTTCATAACAAAATAATCTCGTTTTTACAGCAAAACTTGGATTAATAAATTTCTTATAAGTTTTCCTTTTTAGTCAGTGATGTAGTCAACCTAGTTGGCATCAATATTTTGCCATGTAGTGGGTAAATTTTCGATGCCGGATCAAAAAAATCAATTGGGATTTTAGTAAAATATCTGGAGATGGTATTTTTCAGATCAACATAATTTTGACATTTTGTGTTTTTTAAGAAATGTTACAGTGAACGGACGAGTTCAGTGGGTGAAGCTATACATACCACTCCAATCCACGCCCCATATCCTAGAGCTTTTCTTGCGCAGTGGGGCCTTGCATTGTCGAGCTGAAAAATAACACCTTTTCGGTTGATAATTATTGATTAATTCGATCTAATTATTCTCAATAAAAGTTTGTATTAACAGTTTCTCCTAGTTTGAGCACTTCGAAATGGACGATTCCTCGAATACCCCACCAAACACACAAAAGTACTTTTTTCTGATGTAAACCAGGCTTAGCAGTCCTTCGTGCCGTTTCATTCGTAGAGAGCCATTACTTTTGCGTTTTAGGTTATCTTAAAGGATCAATTTTTCATAGACAGTGGTCAAGCAATCAAACAATACACATTGTACCGTTGAAGCAATAAGTTTAATTTCGTAGATAGGTAATCTCTGCTTTCTTTAGATAAAAACCCAAACACCTTATCTGTTATTTGAAAGTTCCACGATTGTTTGACATAAATTTGCTTCCGCTTCTACCCCTAATATGGCATTGTCTAAAGCTGTTGGTCTTCCTGACAGATGTGAGTCGGAAAGGTCGAAAGCAGCAAATCTGAACTTAGAAAACCACCTTTGGCATTTCCGGAGATCTGAGGTACTTGGGTAAACATCACAAATGTTTTTGGTAGCAACTGTTGCATTATTACCTTTGTGAAAATCAATCTAAGGCACTTGGGTAAAATTTTTTGTCTTTTTACTTTCATCGTATTCACTTTTTCGTAATTTCAATCAAGTGCACTTTGGGCTGGCGCTCAACGAATGGCCAATATTCGAATATTTTCGAAAACTTCTTTAAAAGAAAATGTGCAATAAACCTAGGGTGAAAAGTTATCGCGTAAATTAGCTCTAACTTATAAACTTCTCTAGCTCCACTTTCAACTGCGCAAGAGGAGCAACAAATATTTATTTATGTAAAAATTTAATTTTTTCAAATTAAGTTTTTAACAAACTCCCTCGTCTTTGGACAGAACATCGCCACTTATACGGTCTAACAACACGCCAATTTTCGGTTTATATTTCTTATTTTTGGTAAGCTTTTTGAGGGTCTTCTACTATATGTCATCAAAAATCTTACCTTTCGTCAGCAGTTGGGATTCCCCGAAAAAACTCGCATGTGTCCAGGACATGTATGGGGATTGGTGGAATATTATATCGTGATAAACAGATTTTTTAATCGAATTTTTTGAATTCATTAATGGTTCTATTTGGTTTTTGTTGCATGGAGCATATTTTTGATGGAATCTTTATGTCACGGATTTCAGTTTTCTTTTGTGCCACATCGAAGTAATTAGCTATGCTACGTGATAAACAAACATTATCATAAACTCAACTAAGCATTTATATCAGCTACGAAATTAAATGATAAAATCATAATAAAATCAAATCGGTACTTGAAAGTATAATTTGAGCTATCTTTTGGAAATGCATAGAGTACTTTATTACTGAATAGGTACACGGTTGATGTACAGCGTAAAAACTTTTTCGATGCCCATCTGGATTCTGCCGGCTCTAACATTCTATCACAGCAAGTGCATTATCGCCACTACTTTTCGTCCAAATTGCAATTACTGGCGGATATAACAATAGTTAAAGTTCCGCCTATCCGAAGCAGTGTTATTGTCTCTCCTCATTTTCTTCATCCTGTAGTGAATCGTAGGCAGTGTCATTTAAAGTCCTTAAATAAGTCTTTTGGTACATGTTATTGGTATATATTAGAAGAAGAGCGTATCGACAAAAACTGCTAGGCTTTTTGCACTGCCATGAAAGAAACTGTTGTTTGCTAAAAGTGGAAATCTCTGCTTGCAGTTCCTCCCGAATTCCAACAATCGGATAGTGGGTATCCCGACACATCATGATATTTTGAATGCTACTCTGAAAGCTATAGATTGAATCTCAAGTCAAACGACTGGAATCACACGGCATATAATAGAGGTTGCTACTTGGTATTAATGGATTTTCAAATAATTTATGAAGTATGTACCTATTATTTTTAAATGACGCGATAACCGCTCAAAACGTTTCTTACTCGTGCTAACCGGCGCCAGTTGGACACACCAAGTGAAGCTAAGTCCTTCCCAACCTGATCTTTCCAACGCAGAGGAGGCTTTCCTTTTCCTCTGCTACCACCAGCTGGTACCGCAGCGAATACTTTCAGAGCCGGAGCGTTTATATCCATTCGGACGACATGACGCAGCCCACGTAGCCGCTGAATCTTTATTCGCTGCGCTATGTCTATATAATCGTAAAGCTCAAACAGTTCATCGTTCCATCGCCTATGACACTCGCCGTAACCAACGTGAAAAGGTTCAAAAATCTTCCACAGAATCTTTCTCTCAAACACTCCAAGTGACGCCTCATCGGGTGTTGTCATCGTCTACGCTTCTGCGCCATACGTTAGGACGGGCATGATGAGAGCCTTGTTGAGTGTTAGTTTCGTTCATCAAGAGAGGACTTTAGTATGTATGTAAATAAGCTATTAGCCGAAGGTAGGACGCATACAATGGTCCAATGGCTTCAATTTCAGCATCAATTGAATTTTTATGATTGTATGCCAAGGTTCTTGACCAAAATCAATCCCACAATGAAATAATTCCTTGTACAGCTTGTCGAAGACCTTGAAAAGCCCTTCCCGCAGTCTGACAAGAAACATACATATGTATGTACATACTAGGGAAGATTAAAACCAAAAACACAAAATAAAAGTAAAAAATAGGTATCTGATTTTTGTGCCATAGAACAAATTTAAGAGGCAGAATCAAGCAAAATAAAAATTTGTTGTTGGGTTATCCTAGTTGATACACACATACTGGGATTGTTCGAAAAAAATGAATTTGGCTCAAAAAAATGTTTAATTATTAATCAATATTTTCAACGTTCAAAGTAATCCTCGAAGCACTACTGACACGCGCTTTTTTGTATGTCGGGTGAAGACGGTGTCTGAGGCATAAGTTTGGTTAGATTGAATGCCATTCAAAAAGGGCATTTTCGTTCATTACTATTCTATGGTTAAAGTTGAAGCAGGAAAGAGGGGCAGATAAGGAGAGTCACTGAACGATGTTTAGTTACGGCTGTGCAGCCGTTTCATGTTGATGATGAGTAGGTGTTGGCAGAGGAGTGCGCCTTAACCGAAAGGTTTAGTCTGTGATTACCATTCGGAAGAGCGTAAGTTCCAATCTCCATACATGAAACACCAAATGAGACAAAACGTTTTTTCTAGTACAGGTCGCCCATCGGCAGATAATGGCAAATCTCCCCGGAACAACATCAAGACGGACGCCAAAAATAGGAGGAGGAGCTCTGCCAAACGCCTAACAAAGTATGTAAGCGCAATTATTTAATTTTTTTTTAGGTCCTGGCATGGCTCCACTTCATCCTCCTGACTCCTGCTGCAAGAGAGCTCGAAGGAATGCTAAGTCCCATCCCACTCGGACACTGCAGCATCAGTATGCCCACCACAGCCGAGAGTTAACGCTTTGTTAGCCTTACGAGTGACTTCGAGTACCTTCGATTGACGCGTGACTGAGGCATGAGTATGGTGTTGTCTTTGGCCAAGAAGATTTTGTTCTCCATTTTCTTTGATAGCAATAATCGCCAAGCACACCAAAACATATCTAACATTTAAATATATCTGTCAAAAAGATAAAACTAAAACAGCAAAATCTCTGATAATCTCAACATATCTTGTTGGTGCTCTTAATACTTAACATGAGAAAGAAAATATCGAAAATATCTAAAATCAGAACACGAAAAGTTACGTTTTTTTAACAACCCTCATACACACATGCACGCGTGAGCTAGTGAATTGGCGAAATGCTATATTTTGCATCAAATTGCCGGTGTAGAGGGAGAAGAGGTGAAGCTGAAATATGCATTGTTCATACGTTCAGAATTTCAGGTTACTTGAAATGTTTTTGACAAGTGCTATCAACGAGCTATCACCCAGCCTCACACAATTTTTTACTGTCTATCGCTGAGATCGTAAACAAAAACTTTTTAATCTATCGAAATGTCATTTGCCTTGAAACACCGAAAGTTTAACTAACAAAGCGTCTCAGTGGCAATCCATACGAATAACTTTTACGAGGTAAATTAATGGGAAATACACAAGTGGATTTCATGAGTTTTGTCATTGCTTGCGTTGAAAATAGGCTTTGGGTAATAAAAGATAGAGCGTGAGGGAGCAAAGTTTTCGGGGGTTCGTAATTTGCTACGCTTTGTTTGGGCCTATAATAAATTTCTGCTTGCATATTAATTGCAGCCTCTGTCTCTTTCAAGATGCTTTAGGTTTACACGTAGGAAAAGTAAAGAAGCAGGGTGCGTGGTAATAGAATTCTGTGGTACTCCACATTTAGTGTTGTTTAGTAGGTTCGGATGAAATATATTTGATGAAATTTGAGCTCCTTTAGCAAATAATTATGTAATAACAAGATTCTGGGAATTCCGCAGATTCGGAAAGTTTATTATCTAGTCTACTCATACACTCTGTCAAATATGTATGTATATATAAAGACGCCCTGTATATTTTGTTTTGGATTATTTTTGGTTTTCATTTGGATGTATTCAAGTTAAGGTTAAAAATGTTTTGCCCTCCATTATATCATATCACTTTCTCTAAATGGATTCGGATAAGTAAATGTGCACCACGCGACAAAACGAAATTTGCACCAGTTTTGAAATGTTTTTTTGTTTCTTTTTTAAATGTCATGCATTTGATATTTGAAGAAAATAAAATTGCGCTACACAGTCAAGGGTAAATTTTGAAAATCGACTGGATTTTATAATAACTTCAGACTTGCATTTTATTATACCAAAGCTTACTAAGCTGTAGCACTGCTAGCCAAACTTTTTTATAGAAATTCTATTTAAAAACCATGGAATCGTGTTAACACTTTGTGGAACTTTTTCTAATAAATACTTGTATAAAATTTTAACATTTCTTCCAAAAAAATAAAGAACATTTATACTTATTCAAGCCTAAAGCCAATTGTCTCTATACTTTATGTACTTTTCACATCCGACCTACCAGTCTCTAAGACTATCACTACAGCTACCTATGCTGACGATACGTGCATTTAAGCAATGGGAGACGATCTCATGTGTCTCACAGTTAACAAAATCACCGAATGGACTACGAAGTGGCGTATAAAATTTAACGGAGCAAAATCACTTCATCTAGATTTTCGAATAAAAAAATTCAATATAGCCTTATATACTTTATATATCAGGCACGCAAATTCCTTACTCCAATACCGCGCAGTACTTAGGAATGAGGCTTGATGCGAAACTCTTTTGAAAAGGGCACGTTAATATAAAATATACGAAATAAAACATTAAAATGCAAAAATTAAACTAGCTTCCTGGAAAAAGTTCGCCTTTTTCTATATAAAACAAAACCAACTATTTAAACCCGTATGGACTTATGGCATACAGTGGTGAGGCTGTGCCAAGTAAACTTATTTTGATAAAAGGCAACTATTTCAAAACAAGTTCATAAAAAGCGCAGTAAACGCACCATGGTATGTGAGGAACTCTGATTTACATCGTGACCTGAAGATGTCATCAGTATCAGAAGTTGCCAAACATTTCGCTGCAGCTCGTACCGAAAGGCTCGAAAAACATATCAACTCAGAGGCTCGGCATCTTGCCAACCAGATGAGCGATACCGGCGATTTAAATGAAAACAACCAAATGATCTTGTTCTAACGGCTGGCAAACAAATATAAATTTCTGTCGGATATCTTCCAGTTATTTCATGTAAAAACTGTCGGCATTTAATCGAAAAAAATTTCTTGATAGTGTAAACTAGGGGCAATAGAATGAAACGTATCTATAACATTTCAATAAAAAAATAAAAAATAGTAGTAAAACTGTTCAAAATGTTGATGTACTGTCATGTGTCACGGGCTATATGTTGATATAGACAACTATTCTCCTTTATTCATGGATAAATAATTTTAAACTAGTATTGTTTGCACCACAAAACTTTTGTCAATTTAAAATTCGATTATTCTCTATAGGACTAAAAAGTGCGAGCTGGCCAGTCGACGTAAAGATGCTTCGATATTCTAAGTTATTCTTAGTCCTCTTTCCCCAGCATATTGCCACATTATCCTGCTGTGAAAAAATACTCAGGAACATCTATTGCTTCTTTCAAATTCAAATCCAAACTTCGTGAGTACATAATACTTCGAGTCAACTTTTGCTCAACTCGATCAGCAAGTACGTTAAATAGTATGGAGAACAAAAAGAGCACTGCGAAAATTTTATTTTCCTGTCAGTTTTTCACTCATTAATCAAAAATTTGAAGATCAGAATGCAATGATCCATTCAAATAGGCGATAATTTTCATAACTAAATTAAATGAGAGATGTGTAGCTCAAATCCCGATAGCATTTACAAACACTGTATCATTCTGTGAAAATTATCTTGAATTCGAATTGATTTCTGAATGTGAAATCGCAAATATGTATTTGTTACTCTCTTGGCAAATTCTGATACTTTTATTGATTGGTTGGTTAAAGTGGTGATTTATTCAGAATCCAACTAGCGCTTCCGCACCATTTTGTTGCCACATACTCACTACCAACTTGTTTAACGATTATTTACAGCATGACTATATCCAGTCTCTGCAGTTCAGGAACCTTATCATATTGTTGACGTCTAAGCCAGACAGTTGTTCGAGACTCTTGAATAGTGGTTTGCCCAGGGTAGACATTCTCTCCTTCCATAAGGCAGGGCATTCACAAAGGAAGTGGAAAATCGTGCGTATGTTTCTAAGAACTCTATTTCAGAATCTACGAAAATCGATGGTAAACGATTTTCTCGAATATTGAGTACCTAATATCGATGTGTCAGATGAACGTTCTCTTTTTAAATTTAAATACGAGGGCGGTTCAAAAAGTACCCGTGTTTGATGATAGAGGGCATTCTTGAGGGAAGGTGGTGTTAGCATCGTGGGCTGCCATCTAACAAACGACGGCAAAACAAATTTTTATTTGGTAGGTAAGTTGGATTTGGCAGCTATTCGAGTAAGACGTATTTCGTGATTTTCGCTATGATGGAAAAATAGCAGTATTGTTCGACAATTCGATTTTTATTTTTGGATGTGAAAATATGCGAGGAGATAAAAGCAAAGTAGGATGCTGTCTATGGCGACGCCATCTATGACCAGAGTTAGATATTAGTTCAACGAATTTAAACGTGGGCGAGCATCCGTTTTCAATCATTATTCAAAAAGTCCTTGAAATGATTCTCGCTGATCGATGAACGAAAGGACGCTATGCAACAGAGGCCATAGGTGTGTCGACCCAATGGGTGCCGCGATTGCTCACAAGCAACAGCAAGCGAATGCGGCTGATAACTTCGAAGCACTGTTTGGAGAAATTTAAGCGAGATCTGAAGGAGTTTTTGCGTCGAGATGTCACTGTTGATGAAGCCTGGATTCATCATTACGCACCAGAAACTAAGCAACAATCAAAACAAACAACTCCCGGTGAATCTGCACCAAAGAAGGCGAAGATATTTCGGGATGCGAACGGGGTCATTCTCATGGATTTTTATAAAAAGGAAAAGCGATCACTGGACAATATTACAGTGCTTTCACAAAAAAATGAAGGAGACACCGCCGCATTTGGCAAAAAAGAAGGTGCTGCTTCACCACGATAATGCATCAGCACATTCATCGGGAGTTGTCGCCACCAAATTGCGTGAATGACGTTAAGAATTGCTGCCGCACCCCCGTATTCATCCGATCTAGCTTCCTATGATTTTTTCTTATTCCCCAAAATGCAGAAATGGATCTCGAGAAAAAAATTTAGTTCAAACGAGGAAATCATCGACGAGACTGAGGTATATTTTGGAGAGTTCGACAAATCCTATTTTTTGTAAGGGTTAACAAAATGGCCGGAGCATTGGGAGAAGTGTATCTACCTAAAAAGAGACTATTTTGATACAAAAATTGAAAAAATGGAGTCTTCATTTTTTGACACGGATACTTGTTGGACCCCCTTGTATATGTAATAAAAAATGCATATTACGGAACTCAATAACTGATGAACAACTGAAATGACAAAATAATTCGTTTAGCTAAACAGCCTTAGAAACAGGAATTCATTAAGAAGAATTCAAGTTTAAATATACGCAAATATACTGTTTTTTAATAAATAAATATAAGATATTACAACTATACAGAAACGCGCATTTGAATCGCGAGTGGCAGCAAGAAATTTTTTCTTAGAAAAATACTTTGAGGACAACAAAAGGCCTTTGAAACTTTGATTTATTTAGATTTTGTTGTTATATAATCTATATTGAAAATAATAATAATAATAATAAACAAATAAAAATAAGTAGTTAAAACTTTGTTTCTTTGAAAAAGAAGAACCTCAACAAATATTTTACCAAATGGAGCTTTTAATGGAATGTGATGTACAACTTCCCAATAAAGATAAACTGAAAAAAATATTGCAGTACTATGGAAAAAATATTCGAAAAATATTGAAAAATATTTAAAAAAAAGCATCACGTCTTCAAGTTAAATTTCGACTCACTTTTTTACCTTATGCTGTAAAGTAACAAAAAATATTAGTTAAGGCCTCTCTACATATATTATTTTAACGATTTACATTTACTGATTTTTCCATACAGATTTCTTTATTTAAGAACATTTAATATAAGTATCTGAAGGCTCATATACATAAACATAAAGTTTCAATTTGTGCTACAAGAATACATGATTTGTTTTTTCCAAGTACGTAATAAAGCCACCAAAATTTTTGCTCTTTACCAGCGCGAATCTCATGCACTCAAGCTTCAGACCAACCATAACGCGCAACGCTCTAACGCTCAATTAGGCATTTTTATGCGCTTCTGTGTTTTAGCACAAGTCGCAAATGAAGAAGATACCGCCTATAAAAACAAAAAGAAACGAGCCGAAGCACTTCATCAACAGTCATCATCAGTGCCATCATCGCTGCCATAGCCACCGTCGCCGCCGCCTCTTATAGGACCCCTCATGAAAGTGATGCTGAACTTTGTAAGGATTGTCACCCTTAATAATCGGCGCATTTGTGGAGCAGTCGCAGCAACTTTATTAGCCGTACACGATGGGGGCATATCATCATATTTGGTCGAGTGGATGGGTGAGTGGATGGAGCCTTTGTCAAAGGAAAGTAAAGGTCGAATGGTACGGGGTTGAAGAGGTAAAAGCTCTCATACTCCCTCCCTCTCATTGTGATAGTTGAGTGAGCTCTTGTGATAGGCGAAAGTAACGGCAGTTCGGAATTATTTTTATAGCGCCGCCGAGCCTAGAGTGTACTTACTGTTAGCGGCCGGATAATGAAGCATCCCATTTGGAAAATGTGCGTTAAGAAAGAGCTTTTGGCTAAGAAAAAATTTTTCAATTGAACTGACACTAAGAATTAATAATAAAAAAATATGTAGAAAAAACCACTTGATAACGAATTTGCTTAAGTTTTCACAAATATTAAAATCGTTTCAAAGGTAGATATTTTTTAAATTAATTTTCAAAATATGTTTCCTACATGTATTAAGGATCCTCAGGGTAATCAAAAGTTATCGAGTTGAGAGTAAGAATATGAGGGTTGGGATTTATATTTCTGGCCTTGGGCACTTCTAGAGTTGACAGTCACCATCAGACTTCTCCATTAGAAAGTTTCATGTAGTATAAACGCACTTAGAACGGTTTGCTGAGTGAGCCGACTACTGTTGCTTACAGTGACTTTAAAAATTCATCTCAGCAAAAAAATGGGAATGATCTGTGAATGTTTTCATGCCTTTATTTGTCAAAATTTTCGACATGAATTAACAAGGGAAAATGCATCAATGAACTAAAATCATTGTACGACAGGCAGCCCCCAACTCGTAGTTGCTGTCCGATCAACGTCGAATTCGGGGAGATCGTCCAAAATCAGTTCTAGTGCTAGAAAATATCGGTGCTGTGTGTGAAATGCTTGACATACCATCCAATTGAAGCATCCTTGGCTACAATTCTGAGGAGCCCATATAGGATTTTGCATGATCTTTTTGTCATAAAAAAGGTCTGTTCGCGTTGGATCTCATATAATTTGAAAAACGCCTTGGAAGCGCGATAAAGTGCTTCAGAAATTGGTGCAAACGAATGCAAAAGTATATTCATTGTCATGGCGGATATTTTAAAAAGCAATAAAACTGTTTTAAGCTCGGTTATTAATGCGTCCACAGTTAGGCCAGATATATAAATAGCAACCCTCGTGCAGCCTAGTTGGTCATTTTGCACTTTTGCATGGTACTGGAATACTGGCAAAGCCTGTTTATTATTTGTTGTCTAATTATCTTTTATTGTTAATATGTAAAATGGAAGCTCTGCCGATTACTTATGCAATTGCAGTGGCTACGTCTCTACTGAGAGTATGTCGTAAAAATATTTTGTTTTTTATTTATATGGGAATAGCACATTAACATCCCTTAAATAGAGGGTTATCACACAAAATTAAATAACATAACATCGCATAATATAATATTCGTAGCATGACATATGAGTACATAGCATAACAGGACAAAATCTAACATAACAAAATATATTTGTGCAGAATTCAATATAACAACACGTAGCATAACAGAACACAGCATAGTGGAACTTAATGAAACATAGCGTAAGAGAACATAACATAACATAAAACAAATAGGTGAAATAGTACAAATTTAAATGAAATACTATAAAATAAAATAAAATGAAAAATAAATAAAAAACGAAGAGAAAAATAAAATAAGAAGTGAAAAAGTTAATATTTAAAAATTATAAAAAATAAAATCTAAAATTATAATACAAAATGACACCCGTCAAAATGAAATGATTTAAGTGGAATAAACTAAACAAAATAGTAATAGTCAGGTAGGGAAAATTATCGTGAAAATCGCCGTAGAACTGCTGGAAGAATAGTTAAACTAACGGCTAGTCTCTCAATGCTTTTTACTACAGTCACGTTTACAAATGTTTTCTCTCATTTTAAATCAGTATTTTTAGAGAATTATAATAAGTAAGAGATTACAGCATATAGTCGGGACCACAATTTAAATATTGTGAATTTTAAAAAAGTTTTAATCAAAATAAAATTTTAAATCAAAATAAATTTTTTTAAATGTTGTGGTAATTAAAAGAATTATATCCGACGGAAACGTTTTAAATTTACTACATTTTATTATGGTGAGATACCGGGTTTTAAATTGAAATAAAACAACGAAGATCCAAATTGATTGGGTAATCTTTATTATTTTTGTGTAGAACCATTCACGGCATTTAGTTTTTAAAAATAATTCCTCTCGAATGTTGACCCCAACTGCGCCTTAATTCGACCATCCGTAAACACCACTTTTGAATGACTCGCTGGAGAACTTCAGTGGGTATCTTATGAGTAACTTTAGTAATGTTGACTTGCAATGCCTCGCACGTTCTTATTGGCCAATTCACTGGTCCGAGACAATTTATAAATTGCAATGAATCCATTGTTTCACGGACTGTATTACAAGTAGCACCGTCTTGTTGGAAACAAATGTTGCGGAGATCCATGGCTTTAATCTTCAATCACCGGCATCAAAAAGTCGTTTATCATGGCGCGGTAGCACTCGCCATGCATTGTTACAGTGGCGCCAACCTCGTCTTTGAAAAAATATGGGCCGATAATTCCAATGGTTTCCAATGGATGTATTGACTGTTCTTGAATGGCTTTGCTTGTTGGGCTTCATCGCTGTACACCATAAATTGGCCAGAGCGCGCGATGAACAGAGCGTCGATTTTCGTAATACAATTGTAAACATTGTAAGTCTTTCCATGATGAAATGTCAATGAATACTGAAAACGAATATGAAGTTTGACAGTAGTCACGTGATCTGCCAAAAATCCTAAGCCTCTAACTTAAACAACCAGATAAATCAAATTTCAAAAACAATTTATACCTGCACGATTCAGCAGCCTGATATGAATTCCACTTATACACCACCAACGATGATTTATTACCAAGTTTGGCCATCTCAAGCAAAACTTTGGTACTAACTTAGGCTGTTACGTCATAATAGATTTGACAGGAAGAGAGAGAAACGAAAGAAATGCAAATTAAACGTGTAAAGTGAGGTTAGTTGAATACAATCAGACGGCAGCAAAGTAACATGGGCAATGGCTGCTTTGATTTATTCGAGTTTTTGCCACTGTCGTTAATAAACCGCTGTGACATTCCCTGTTACGTCAGCAAATCATCTCATTCCTTCAACCGCTGAGAACCGGTTAATGGTCTGATGCTGACCACACACTGATGCTGGGAAAGATTAGTTTCTTTTTGCAGTTTATGGTTAGCAAAGTTGGGGAAGAATTACTTTCTTTTTACAGTTTATGGCAGGATCGAGAGACCAAAAGCACCGTTTTCGGTGATTGCAATAAACTTTTCTTTATTTACGCGAATTTACTTGTAACAAGACGTACGATTAACGAGTCTTAAGATCTAATTACAGTGAAAACTTAGTAAAACTTAGTAACTAAGTCTTAAGGGCTAGTTACATAATCACGCGACAAACTACAAGAGATGATTAATAACCTTGAAAGCTAATGAAACCTATGGAACCTTGAAGTAAATCGCTCAAAGTCACAAATTATGGTGTTCAAAAAAGATGGGAAACTTAGTGAGGAGAAGAAGTGGCTTATAGTAAGGAAGAATACAGAATGTGTCTCGATATACTTACTTAGAAGTGAAAATAACTCCTGAAATGAAGTAAAAAAACGTGTTGATAATAGAACAGCTGCAGCAAAATATGATATTAATGCTTCGACTTGTCTTTTAAAAAAGAAAGAAATTTCAATTGATTGTCGTTCAATACAATCATACGCAGCACAGGGTTTTGGGTGATTTGAAGAAGTTGTATATTGCAAAAGTATTTTGTAAAGCGAATTCTGAAGCTACCATCACATATGACTACATACATACTCTTTTTGGAATCCGTCAAGCAAAAAAATCATTTGTTAACTTTAGAACTGTTTAAGTATATTCACAGAATTTTGTTTATGCACTCAAAAAAGCGGCTGCCAGATTGTCTGTCCAAAATTGTTATAAAGAAAGAAGTCTTTGGATTAGAGATAAAGAACTTGTTTAGTAAAAATGATGCCATCTGGCGAATAGATAACCTACAATCAGAAAGCTGGTTAGAAGATGCAAAATCGCTTTTAACGGACCATAACCAGGCAAGGACGAATGTGTACATTCAAAAAGCCTTAAGTACTAATAGGATATGTAAGAAATTTGATTGAACAAAAGGTCTAGTTTATTTACAAAAATATGACTTAGAATCAAGCAAGTGAATAATGAGGGCTAGAACTGATTTTGATTTAATTTGACTAATTTTAAATAACAACAGATTTGACACAGAAAATAAAACTTGCTCAATATGTAATTTAGGAGAGCTTGAAAACATAGCACATTTCCTGGCGCGCTGCCCAATATTAAGAGAATATGGAAAAGTCTTTTTCGGAAAATTTACCTTAAAAGATTCACAACTGATTGAGATTCTCAAAGGGGAAAATGATCATTTGCGTTTTATTAAATATACCTTTGGATACAGAGATTACTTAATGAAAGAGTTTAACTGGTTTTAAAAACCGTAAATTTAATGATTGTTTACCACGAAAACTAAATCGACAGACGACAAATTATTGTAAATATTGGTTTTTTTTCATAATATTACAATAAGTAAATTTCAAATTTTGTATATTTTACTTTTATTTGCTATAAATATTACTACTACTACTACTACTCTGCTAAGGGTCTGTTCACGTACAAGCACATGTCTATAACTATTGTTTGTCTCATGCAATATAAGCCCACAATAACGGTAAAAAATGGAAATTATAATTTTTTATTTCTTGATTAAAATCCTGAAACAAGCTTCCGAAACCGGCCTAAAACTGGATTGTATCTGAATACTCAAAGTGAGGTGTGTAAAACTTAATGAAAAACGGAAAAGATTATTATGGCTGTGCGAAAATCTCAAAACAAATTTCGATCGGCCACAAATTATTCACAAAATTTCTTGTTTTGTTGTCTCTCTAAAATTTGAGAGCTCAAAATTTACCTTAGAGCTATACTTAGTGGACTTTTTTTCTTATAATTTCATATAGAATCCTAATCTACTAGGAATGATGTCGAAAAAACAAAATTCATCCGACCTAATGTACATATAAGTATATGTAGATGTATCATTCCACCGACATAAGCCAATGGATTTCGGCTAAGGATATCGGATTTTAGGAAAATGAAAATGTGACACAATGCCGTATCACAGAATTTGTTTAGGGAACTTTTTGCAACTGGGAAAATTTTTTCCAGAATTTGTGGTTATGTGTTTCATAAGGGGAATGTCGGAAGAGTTGGTTTCAGCTGCCAAAATGTCTATACATTTATGTATCTCAGTGAAATGAAGCGCACCCAGGAAGTAACAAATGTTCTCTAAAGCAACTTTCAGACTATTGTACCAGAATTTGTTTTTGTTTTTTTTTTTTGATTATTTTTTAGTCTTTTGTATGCGAATACTTTTTGTTTGTTGACTTAACCGACTTCAAACAATCCAGCATCGCCAAGGAGATACAAGCACAAAAGCAGCAGCTTTGAAATGTCGTCAGTTTGCAGGTACAGAAGTGTCACACACACACACACACCACCACAGGCTTATTTTAGAATGCAAAGCACAAGAGAAAGTTAGACGAGCAAGTGAAAGTGCACAAGTTCAGAATAAAGAAATTATTTTCACTGCCAGTAGGCAGTGCGCGTCAAGCATCAACTGTCAAATTTATTCAAAAGTACTAAGCAGACGAGTTTATTGGTCTTTTTCAGCTATTTTCCAGTTGTTGTTAGTAAATTGTATTTACTTTTTTATTATTCGTACGGTGGTTTTCTTTATGTTGCCTTATGATTTATGCATAAACAATTTGGCGGAAAAGTGTGCCAAGCTTTGTCTGAATGAATGATTCAGTAGCTCGGTTCACTTGCGAGGTTGAATGCCGTTGGCGCCGCTTTCGCACCTACACACATACATACATATACATAATACATCTATGGCTATGTGTGTATGCAAATGTTTCAGCACCTTAGACGTATTCTTGTCGACATCGTAAACCTTCAGAACGCAGGTAGCATCTATTCGTATGTTAGTGTGTATGTATGTATGCACATATGAATAAAATGAGCCTTGTAACAACTAGACAGCATAGCAGTGTCGGTACCACGTGGGCGAAACATAAAACGAACACCTTAAATCAACTCTTTAATACATACAGCCGGTAAAAGTAACAAAGTCAGCAAGAAAAATTAATGTTATCTGCTCCTTCGCGGTGCAATAAACATATGTTAGTATGTACGTACTTATTTATTCATATGATTTTAGTGATTTTAAGGCGTTTGTGTATAAGAAAGGGTTTGAATAGAAAAACCTTGTAATTAATCATATCTTGCAAAAGAGAGTAGTAGTCCAGGTAATATTTATTTTATTGTTTTGAATCATTTGTTGTATTAACAGTGGCAGCTCTTTTCCACTGGAAATCCTGACGCAAAGTCGGTACTAGCGCTTTCAAAATCCACACCGGAAGAAACATTGGATGGGTATTTTTCAAACCGAAATTGGGAATTTTCAGTTTCCACACCACTATTTAGTGCGCGGTTACCCAGTAGGGTTGTATCACCCGTATATATTATATATATATAGTTAGCGCGTACACCATTTTTGGGTGTTTGGCCGAGCTCCTCCTCCTATTTGTGGTGCGCGTCTTGATGTTGTTCCACAAATGGAGGGACCTACAGATTCAAGCCGACTCCGAACAGCAGATCTTTTTATGAGGAGCTTTTTCATGGCAGAAATACACTCGGAGGTTTGCCATTGCCTGCCGAGGGGCGACCGCTATTAGAAAAATGTTTTTATTAATTTTGGTTTCACCGAGATTCGAACCAACGTTCTCTCTGTGAATTCCGAATGGTAATCACGCACCAACCCATTCGGCTACGGCGGCCGCCGTATACACCTACATAAAGGAGGATCAGATTGGATGTACTTTTCCAAATGGGCCCTTTTTGACAGATCACCCATGACTACAACAAATAGATAATTTTTTCAGTATTCATTGATAATTCATCACGGAAAGACTTCTCAACAACATTGTATTACGGGAATCGCCGCTCTGTGAAATGTGTTCATCGCGCCCTCAGACCAACTTATGATGTTCAGCGTTGAGGCCCATTTTACAGCAATAAAAAAATTGCCGTATTTGGGCTGAAGATCAACCCGAAACTGTTCAAAAACAACCATTGCATCCATTGAAAATAACGATTTGGTGCGGTCTACGGGCTGGAGGAATCATGGGGCCATATTCTTTCAAAGACGAGGCTGGCGCCAATGTAACAGTGAATGACGAATGCTAACGCGCCATCATAAACAATTTTATGTTTGGAGCTCGTGATCTCCACAATATTTGGTTCCAATAAGATGGTGCTACTTGACATGCAACTCGTGAAAGAATGGATTTACTGTGTCGTCGTCGTCGATGAGCAATTTATCTCTCCTCTAGGATCAGTGAATTGCCCACCAAGATCGTGTGTTATTAAACCATTGGACTTTTTTGTGGGGGTATGTACAGTCTAAATGTTATGTGGATAAAACAGTTTCGATTGAGGCATTGGAAGCCAACATTACTTGAGTTCTTCACGAGATACCCACCGAAGTCCTTCAGCGAGTCATTCAAATTTGGGGTTTACGGATGGCCGAATTACGTGCAGTTGCGGCCAGCATGAAAAATAAATTTCATAAATGGTTCTACACAAAAACAATAAAGATTACCCAATCAATTTAAAGTTTTCTTGTTTTATTTCAATTTAAAATCCGAAACCACTAAATTGATAATTTTATATATAATAAAAATAATATATAATAATAATAATAGATAAGTACATAATTTATAATATAATAAAAATAAGCACAATTAGTATAAAAAACTGAGCAAGAAATTAAAAAAATGATATTTACGAGGTGTGTTAAAATAATAAGGTGTATTTTCATTTTTCTCAAAAAATATTTATTTCTTGATCAATTTCTGTTTTATCTCCTTCAAAGTAGTCCCCCTCAGACATAATAAACTTGTGCCAGCGTTGCGTTTTTTCCAATACTCAAAACAGTTCTGATTTGCACTTTTTGGTATGTCCTTGAGCTCTCCTGGACCCTTCCATTGGGACGCTTGGGCTATGGTTTCGTTGTCTCAACCATATACTCATGCTTCGTCACCAGTTATGAGACTTTTAAGCAAATCTTGATCATCATTGACGTCAATCAACAATTCCGGAGCGATGCTCAAGCGACGTTGTTTTTGGTCAAAATTCAACAATTTTGGAACGGACTTGGCTGCCACATGCTTCATGCCCAAAATTTGCGAAAAGATTACATGGCATGAGCCACCCGCTATGCCGACATTCTCAACAACTTCTCTAATTGTAATTCGACTATTCTCCATGAAAACTGTTTCACTTTCTCAACATTTTCATCGGTTGTTGATTGGGCGTCCAAGTACTCTCACCGTATGCCACAGTCAAAATTCCAAGTGTTTTTGAGCACTTACTGGGACGGTGTGACCTCAAAAGGTCTGAAAAAATTGAAAAGCACCCAGAGTTCCGTCTCTATTACATCAACAGCTCTGGTTGGTTGTAGATATCTGCCCATTGGACGTCTCATAATGGTACCAAAACGGCGCTTTAGTGCTACTTAGGGAGTGCCAGGCTGGTACATATCATCATATCACCTATATACTATACTCAGCTGTGATTTCTTATCAGAACTCGGTCTACCTGAGGTATTGTGAGAGTAAGAAGGCATAGTCGTTCTTCTGGTCGAAATTCATACCTCCTTTTCATATCAGCCTAACTAATAATTGTTTCTATCCGTACTATGAGTGCACTAAAACTCCAACCTCCAAGACAAAACTTTCACTTTCCTTGCCGGAGACTGAATTGTGGTAATATATTATTATATTTCTGGGTTCTAGGATAAAACTCTACTTAAAGCTAAGTGGTTGCCCCTGTGTCCGCCAACAAGAATTTTGTTCGCCGAATGGAATGCTTCTGGGTATGCTTGAGGCAGGCGTACTATATTCCATTCCTCGTTGAGCCTAACAGTCCAGTTGACTACGGTGCGACTCCAATTTCCATACGAACTTTATAGTGAATATAAAAATTAGTTTTGAAGATTGTTTATATCGCTGTGCTGCCAGTCGCAGAGATATTTCTCACAACTGCTTGTTCCGATAAGTGTTCTTAACAAATAAATGATGGTTATATAAGTAAACATTAACTTTTCGTGTTTGCTTTAAAAAAAAGATCAAATAGGGATGTCGGTTGCATTACAGACAACAACATTAGTACTCGTTTACATTTTCCCCTCACGGCAATGATGGAAAGTAATTGCAACTCGCGGTCAGTACTTTGCCATTTTTGGTGCACAATTTTTTCGCAGAAAATTTTCAACCGCTAATTACACTATTCCCCTCTTTTCTAATATTCGCATCACCTCATTACGGCTCTTAATTCACGCAAATGGTAGGGAACACAAATACTATATTCTATGCGTTTTCTGCAGCTAAAAATATATGTATGTATACGCGGGTATATGAAAATGGCTTAGCTGGTTTGGCCGGTATTCATTGGCACCCAGCAGTTTCGTCCCCTCAGCAGTAGCTGAAGCTTTCTCGCCACTTCAACCTTTAAACTTTTCAAACGCTGCGTGAAATTTGTACCTTTAGTCTGGCGGTCGCCTCGCCTTCCCAGTGATACCCGCAATCCCTTTTAGCTTGACGTGACGGTTGCTGTTGTCAGTGTTGTGGCAGCAATGCTGTTATTATGTACGCATGAAATATTTTGTAGACTTCCGTTGAGGAAAGCAAAAGAAACACTTAACAAGCAAAGGAGAAAAAAATATTGCATGAAAACGAATCGCAGCTGAGAATGGTGACGTAAGAAGGCCCGGAGGGGATTGGTGCATTAAACACCGCAGCACGAACCAGGTAGAATGCGAACGGAAGTCCACGTCCACAAGTAGTAGAGAGTGCAGTGGAGTCACTAGCGAATGCGACAAGTAGTAGGTATGAGTAGTGTACGAGGTTGTGATACGTGCGTGTAGCCCCATGCGTTTTCACGCTTGGTTCAACATTAAGTGTACGCTGCAAAATTTTACTGGCGCGGATCTTGCGCCAATCCGCGCAACTCGGTTAGTTATTGCGCGCAGGTGAAGAGGTAGCCATCACACTATGCTCTATACTCTACTACGCGCGCAAACAAACTCACTCACACATATATATGTACATATATATCTACTTGTACTTGCGCCGGGGAAAGTGGCGGGTAAACTTTCGACGTGGTTGAAATGCACTTTTCCGCCACTTTCCATCCTGTAGGCAGACATCAGATTGCGAAGGCGTGTGTGTGTGTGTAGCTTTACGGTGTCAGTGCTACGCAGGTGACTGGAAAATCGTCTGAAAGCACTTCATAGTGGAAGTTGTGATGGAATTCCGAGAACACGTTGGAGATATCCACCAAAGTATGCCAGCCATCCGAACGTGTCGTTGTTGCGGACGATTGCCTGCGTTGGCCCGCAACCCTCTGTCCATTACTGCTAGCCACGTTTGGTTTTACAACGCAGCAATGCGGAGAATTTGAGTTTTGCAACAAACTTTTTGAAAATGCAGCACCTTTATTAAATTGGCTTGAGTGGCTGTGAAATTTCGTTTTTTTTTTTCTTGCGAAAATTTCTTCTTTTTGCAAGTTGCACAGATGTCTCCGCTTTGTGGCGTGTCAATCGTGGACCGACAACTTAAAGATTCTTAGAAATTTCTGAGAAAAGAATTTTCGTGTAAGCGCCAAGCAGATGAACATAAAAAGTTTTCGAATGATTATTTAAGCTTGAGTTTAGAAAATACGTTAAATATAGACAGAAACTTGTAAAGTGTTCACAGCGAAATAACTACTTTTCTTGGCTAGGAAAAACTTAAGAAAGAGAAAGGAGAATTTTCAAAATGATTGTGGCGAGGCAAAGCAGGTCGTACACATTTTTTGTTTTTTCGTTTTCAAATACCTTTCAATCATGTCAATTTCGATTGACTGAAATTCATGAAAGAATTGGCATCGCATTTTATTGCTTTAAAACTCTTGGCTTAGAGCCGAATAAAAATTTGAAGAACTTTTAAAGCATTAAAATAGTGTCTACAAAGCTTAAGACTTCACGGCTGTAATATAGGTATAATACAAAACAGACAAACAATGTAGCGCGGAGGAATCCATATAAAGATTTGCATCACTCATTCCATCAAATAATCTACGCTATTTCGTTAATAAAATAGGGACGATTTATTTTGCGCCATATTGTATATACATAAAAACTTATACCAAATATATGTTTATAATCTTTCATACTAAATGCAAAAAAATATTCGGTCATGTAAAAGTTTTACTCGTTTCCTGCTAGATTTTCTTAGTGATTAATATCCCACGGTCGCCGCAGCCGAATGGGTTGGTGCGTGACTTCCATTCGCAATTCACAGAGAGAACGTCGGTTCGAATCTCGGTGAAACACCAAAATTAAGAAAAACATTTTTCCAATACCGGTCGCCCCTCGGCAGGCAATGGCAAACCTCCGAGTGTATTTCTGCCATGAAAAAGCTCCTCATAAAAATATCTGCCGTTCAGAGTCGGCTGGAAACTGTAGGTCCCTCCATTTTTGGAACAACATCAAGACGCACACCACAAATAGGAGGAGGAGCTCGGCCGAACACCCAGGGTGTACGCGCCAATTATGTATATATATAATATCCCACGATGTACACCTGAGCCATTTTATGTTAAGTGATCCAAGTGAGAAATTGTCGTAAATACTTCCAAAAATTCGAAGTAAGCGAAAAGAGTTTCGAATAAAATTTAATAGTTTTAAGATTTATTCAATCTTGAACATTTTGAGTAAGATTTTTTTAAGTGAAATATCTTCGGTTTGCTTTACATTAGAAGTTTTTGTCTTTAGATTTCCTGGATAAATATACTTTAAGAAATTAAAAAAATAATTAAAAAAATAATTAAAGAATTTTTTTTTTAGAATTTAAGAAAACTTTTTTTAGAAACATATATTTTGTTGGAAAAAATAAGAAAATCATATATATGTACAATTGAGTATAATTGGGAGCAAAATTTAAATTGAAATTTGAAAAGCTCTGGAAAGAGGGTAGATATTCAAGGAGGGAAGGAGAAAGGTATCAGAGAAAGAGATAGGAAAAAATAGAGACAAAGATAGAGATAGTTAGTTCTGTGAGAATTTTCCAAATTCTTTAGCAAATCTGTAAATATGCTCCAGAGTTAGAGAACGAATATTACTCATTCTCATGATCGGACCAAAACTTGTAGTCGTGCTCCGAGAAAGACAGGCACGTTAGGTCCTCAATGATTCCAATGGTGGTCATATGTTGATCCCATGGGTTGTGTCCTCTAATGATACCGACCATTAACCGAACGTCTTTCCTTCCAAATTTTAACAGAAAGTTTGACAGTTTCCTGTTCGGACTTGTCACGAAACACTTTGCAGTTCTGCAGCGTTTTAGACCGGACCATCGCTCTTTATGTAGATTAAATACATAATCGCTGATCCAATTCATGATTCGTGCGGAACTGATTCCGATTATTGGCTCTGGCCCTTGTGGGGGAACCGCTGATCCACGGTTGGCCAATTCATTGTCAATTTCGTTTACTTGAACACCGGAGTGCCCTGGAACCCATATATGGTAGGTACTAGCCTGTTTTTTCTTGGGACAGAATTAAGCTTCTTCTTATATTCTTGAACAATTGTGAGGTTTGTTTCGCGTTCTCCAGGGCCTTCAGTGCAGCCTGACAGTCAATGAAATCTCCAATCTGTTTCCCGCTCCATCTCCTCTCGATTATACATTCGGCTACTTTCAGAATGGCAAACATTTCCGTTTGGAAAACAGTTGCTATTTCCCCCATTGCATAGTGATACTTATTACTATTGTTTAAGTACAATCCGGCTCCAGACCCTATTTAATTACTGGACCCATCGGTAAAGAAAATATCCGTCAAAACTCCCTGCATGCATTCTGGATTGCTCCATTGCGTGAGCATCAAATCAACATCAAATTTCCTTCCAAATGAAACTGTGGGTATCAGGTCGTCTTTAGGTGCCAAAAACAGTGGATACTGCTCAGATAGCAACTTAAAGATTTCTCTGTGTCCCGAAGTTGCGTCTTCGTGCTAGAAACCATATTTATGGAGTCTACATAATGCTTCCTGTTATATCTTAAGATCCAAGTGGAGCAAATCAAGCATAGCATTTAGGGCATGACCAGAGGCTGTACTCATGGCAACCGTGATGCATAAACATACATTTCTTTGCAGCCTGTATAGTTCCCGGTTTGTGGACTTAACCAAGCTCCGTCGCCACCAGACCACAGAGGCGTAAGTGATGATTGGTCTGATAAGGGCTGTGCATATCCATAGGACCACAGCAGGTTTCAGACCCCAGGTTTTACCAAAGGCCCTGCGGCATTGCTGAAAATTGGAAGTAAACTGAAAAAATAATAATTTTGAGATCTACATATTCAATGTAGGAAATTTTGATATACGATTTTTTTAAGTGAAATATCTTCGGTTTTCCTCTATATTATAAGTTGTTGTTTTTTTGTTTCAATTTGTGGTATAAAATATACCATAAAAGAATTTAAGAAGCAAGAATTAAAAAACAAAATTTGTTTAGAATTTTAGAAAAAAAAATTTGTTTAGAATTTTAGAAAAAAAAAATTGTTTAGAATTTTAGAAAAATTATTTTTGTAGAAAAATACCAAAATCGTTTATGTGTATTGTAGAATTGAGTATAATACGAAGAAATTTGAAAAAATTTCGAAAAAAATTATTATTAATAAGAGATCTCTAAGTAATGACGATCATTTTGAACCCAGAATTGTTGAAATCGGTTCATTTTTGACTAAGTTATGAGCATTAAAAAAAAAACAAATTTCTTTATAATTGAAAAATTCGATTTTCAGCAGAAAAACAAAACTGCCGATAAATCTTGAAAAAAAATTTTTGGGGTGAACAAAAAAATATGTGTCTCATTATTTTGACCAGAGAGCAACATATTTGAGTTGCATCGAAATCGAATAACATGTCCCGAATAGCCCGGTTGAATTGAAATGGAAAGCATCAGCAGATATTCGAGCTGAAATGGTCAGAATTTGTAAAGGGGAAATGTTAACGCGACAAAGCCAAGTCACACCTATTTTACAGACGCGTAATAATCATTGAGTGCTCGAATGGGTTTTTCTCTAGCTTTGGACTGTATAGTCCAATTTGGGTAACAAGTAACTTGTTCCTTTTTAAGGCTTCTTGAAAATAAGTAGGTCAAGTTTGGTTACCAATTATGGAACTATGAAACTTTCTTCATGAACAAAAATTATGAATAATTCTAATTAAGCACGTACATTTTATCATCGAAATAAAGCAAAACAGTACTAAACAAATTTTTCTTGACCTATTATAAAACTTGATACTGCGTTTCTGCTAGCTTTTCGTATAAACGTTGTTTACGTTAGCTGTTCGCTCGCTCTTTCTTACAGGAACACTAATGATCTTCCTCCCTTGGGTGCTTAATTGGCGTTCTATGATGAATAAATTTAATGTAATCTATAGCAAACTTTTGTTCTCGAACCACCGTATTTTAGCTTCACAATTTTGTTTCGATCTTAAACTTTTGCCTTTTCGTTCGGTCAGCGGTCATATTTTTAAAGCCGTAAACTATTTTGCAGTTAACAACAATAGGTGTAGGCTCAATACAATCTTAAGTTTTCATATTCAAATAAAATAAATAAATTTTCTTAAAAATTTCATTTATATGATAAGTTTTATCTCACCAGGGCAGTCGTGGGCCACTTGGTTCATGTTGCTGTATATAAATAAATTTCCATTGCTGCGAGGTAAACAATGAAAGTTAAGAACTTAAAGGTAAACGAAATATATACATACATATAAACGTGGAAGAGACAAAGCAGAAAACAATATAAAAAGGAATGTTTGTGAGCATTTGCAGCTCATAAAATATGCGCGAACTCAGAAGTCACAGGCGAGGAATTGAAGAGATTTGTTTTCCGTTCATATGCGACCACTTTTGGCTGCAGCAAGGCAGATGAAAAGTTTTTAGCCCAACCAACTGCCATTACCAGTATTCTGCACTTGGTGCTTCCACTCTGAGGTTATTTGAATTTTTAGCCATTCGCCATTCTCCACCAATCAAAGTCTCTGGACATAGTTGGCCTGAGCAGCAGTAGTGACATATCCGTGAGCTGTGAACTACACTACTAGCTTCACTTAAATATTTACGCATACTATCTGTTTATGCAGTATATACAGTACATATGTATATGGTTTTTTTTTTTGGAAAAAATGAGAAAATCAATATAAGTAAAATAGGTTACGTATACGCACTGTCGTACGCTGGCGATGATGTTGATTTGGGGCGAACGAATTATGTATAGTGGTAGATGGGAGGTTTGAGCGTCAAAAGTTCCGAACATTGCTCAGCTAAGGTGGCGATTACAGTTTTGTGTTTTTTTCTTGATTTTTTGTGAAGTATGTAAATGTGGCATGGCTGAGACGCAGTTTGGCTCTATCGCACATCACATCAGACACACGCGCTGCTCGGTCTAAATTGAACCGCAAGTTCTTATTTGGTTGGGAAGCTACATTATAGATGTCCTGTCGTGCTGTCTACACGCTGTCCACTCCACTTCCAAGGCAGCTGAGGCCAAATAGCAAATAGCACTGATACAATTTTATGATAATTTACGCATTTAAAACCCAACTAACTTTGGCTTGAGTTGTTATTTTCTTACAATGTGTCTTTTTTTTTTGTTTCTTTCGTGATGGCCACAATTGCCGACCTCGTTTGCTGTTTGCCACAGTGAGAGGTGAGAGAAGTAGTCAAGCACTGTCATCTTACCTTTGCCTTTATAGCTGTGGCGCTTAACTTTCAATCTACATACATACAAATGAAATCAGCCACCAGTTAATTTTTTTTCCTGTTTTTCATTAGTAGTTTTCTCCTATCCTCCAAAAAAAAACAACAGAAGTGTGTGGAACATAATTTCCGGTTGTCAGTGTTTTTCCTTTTATCTGGCTCAAGCCTTACTCTTCCTTTGCATCTTTTACTTCTGCTGGTTTTGTTTTTAATTCTGCTCTACGCTCGAAGGCAAATATCTTCTTGTTATTTTTATTTTAGTTCAGATCAGTTTACTTTTTGCATTCTTTTGTACCGTCATCGACTATGCATTGCCAACAACAGTAGGTAAAAACAAAAAGCACAAATACATGCATACTTTTTAAATAAAATATAGTTGAAATTCTCTGAGGCGGGTTGTTGTCAGCTGGCTTGATGTAGGTGCGCAAGGACGACTACCAATTTTAGGTGGGGTGTTGACTCGGTATGGTTACGTAAGACAATATTCGTCGGTAACGAAGGAAATGCAGCTTAGTGAAATTAAAATTAAATGCTGAGAGTAAATGATAATGAAGTAATAATAATTAAGTACTTAACTGCGACTGGGTGAAACTGTCTGAGCAGAAACCGAAGGATAAAGTAAAGCTTTAAAAACTTATTTTGTATTCAATGTATGTTTAAGTCAAAAAATTCCGTTTGAAAAAAAAATCCAAGACAAAGTTTAAACTTAGTTGTAACTCTTTCCCCGTTAGAGTTTCACCGTAGATATCACCTTGTGACATTAATAGTTACACAGGAAAAATTGCATATGCACATTAAAGTATAGATTTAATATAGTAATGCTGCCTACTCAGTTCTTAATTTTCTCGTCAGTTAAATATTTTAAAGAAATTTAAATTTCCAAAAGACTCAATTTTCAAAAAATTATTTTAAATACTTATACTTACTGATGTTACTGATGTTAATATGTATATCAGATGAAAGAGGATATTTCAAGATATTAAAAAATATTTTTTTTTACTTTTCGCCAGGACAATTATATTAAAATAATGTTCTTTGAAAAGTGCTTCCTGAAATATTCTTAAAGTTCCTTGATTAATTAGTTTGAAAAGCATATATGCTAAAAATACATATGTACAGTGATACTTATTTCAATCTCGTTTTTCCTGCCGCTTGATAAAAATGTAAGAAAAGCCGAATTTTGGCCGAATTTTGAATATTTGTCCAAGTGGCCACACGCAAAGGCAGCCATTTAACCTAAGCTAGTAAATCTGGAAATTTATTATTTCGTGCAGACTACAACGCAAACTCTTACATATATAAACTCAAACATACTTATTCATATATTTCGAAACTAGTCAGGGAATGCCTGGCCTCACTTTCGACTGCGTCCGACTTCTTTGACATAAGCCTCATCTGAGTTCCTGGTCACAGCGACATTTCGGGAAACTGTGAGGCGGATGCGCTGGCTAGACAAAGGACATGTGAGGTGATTTCCCCACGAAGGGAGAGAATGGGGATCCCCCTGACTATCTGGAGTCTGCTCCTGGATTCCTATCTATATAATTGTCCAGCCTTCGCTAAAATCAGAGCAGGTTGTCTAGCTAAAAACGTTTTCAACTTTTTTACAGAACTGTTTGGGGTGGGGATGGGACCAATACTGCGCTTCATAGGAGCCACAAATTGGTTCCACGAAGGAAATAAATCAATACCGTGAGGATCGTAAGCTGTTCTTACATGCTCCAAAAGTAGTAAACCTTTACGCCCAAGATTTTTTGTGGAATTTAGAAATAAATGCGCTCTAAAAGAAGAAGACAGTCATTTACGCCACGGATGATACCAAAGATAAAGCAGCGTCAACGAATTCTCCTTCTGTTTTGAAAAACTTCAAATTTATTAAAGCATGTCTAGCAACATCCAAAGGAATTGAATTAATATGGCTAAGTGGAATGTGCCCTCCACATAAAGACAGCAAATTCCAGCTTAGATCAGGCAAGTGGATCTTTAACTCATATGGACTAGTAAAATTTTAACAAAGGGCTAATAGTTTCTTAATATGAAAGTGGCATAAATAACTTGAGCCAAAGAATTAATACAGACAGTAATTTTCTTAGCATATAACCCTCTTAAGCACAGCTGTGGTTTTTTGCTGAACACGAATCTGAAGCCGCATTTACGATTTCCGATATACCTTATTCGCTGAAAGATACCTTAACCTTTTATGGAACAAATAATGTACATATACTCTTATTGAATTTCTAAAAATAATAATTTTATCGACGTTTTACTGAAATCATAAATTCAATAGCAACACTAAAATTATGTACTTAAGCCGCAGGAATCAAATACCTTTCTTAGCAAAAGTAGCGAATTATTTAAACAATTGAACTATACATGATATTAAAGCTACAACTTTACTCCATTTTTCAGGCAGCATACGGATTCCTCTGACGAAAAATTCAAGTCCTTTGCTGCACTTTTTTTGAAAGGTAATAACAAAGCACGACTTCCCGCAAACGCTGGTTTTTCGGGACGAACGTAGACATTTTTGACGTCAGATAAAAAAAAATCTTTACTCTTGAAACGAATGTCAACTACTGCGGTCGAGGCCTCACATATACATGCCTACTTCAACCGCCCTCTGCTAAGAATTATCATCAAGATAAAAAAAAAACAATTTAACCATATAAAAATATGCTGTTTTTGAGTCCCTGAGTTGATTAATTAATAAATTAGTTTTTAAATTAAAATTGGTTTATTAAAATAGCTTTGAAATATTATTAATTATTATTAATCATCGTTTTCTTCTAACTCACATGAACATTTATTTGCAACACATCTGAAATCCGAATCGCACCCAAAATCCTCCACAGTATATTACATAATATCCATACTGGGTGTGAGTATCGGCTTTTATAAAATGCCCTTTTGTTTTTAGTTTGCTTTGACAACTAAATTTTGTTAATTTTTATTTTCTATATTTTTGGCCAGTTAATTCAGGAAATAAAGGAAAGGCAAAAAATATCACGTTTGGACAATATATGGAGTTTATCGCTTAAAATCAGTGATAGATTACTGTAACACAACCCGATTGCTTGAAAATACATATGAATAATTTTGGAATCATCACAGCACTTCTAACAGAGTATTTGAATTGAATTTGATTGAACTATCAACTTACTAACCTGAGAATATTCTCCAACGGAACCAATGGTAGGTTCTGTAGGGAGGAAGATAAAATCGCGAAATATGCACTGTCAAAACACCCAGCACTGATGAATAAGCGGCACAAACAATTCGACAAACATATTTTACCAGAGGAGAAAATAAAATTTAATAAAGAAGAAAAAATACTAAAATTTAATGAGGAAGTTTGACTAAGAGAAATACTCTGAATCCGCGAAGAGGCGCAATAGATATTTCAGGTCGCAGTGCTAAATACTCTCATAATCATAAAACTGATAATAAAAATCTTTCACCGGTAGAAAATTTGGTACTGATTTTTTTTTAAATGTATGCCGGCTTCATTATAAATCAAGCGTGGTTACCCTGCACAAATATGTTGTGGGGTGGACACAAAAAATAAAATTTAAGTTAACAAAGGAGCGGATTTCAGGACTTTCGTAATCTATAAGGGATTGTGGTAAAAAAATATTTAATGGCTTAGGTGTTGAATTTTATAAGATATTAGGGAATATTATTGATTTATTGTCAACGATTCCGACCAGTGCGCAACGCCCAGAAAATAATCTTTATTTTCGAATCGAGTTGTATTTGCAATCACTTTAAACATACTTTCTATTTGATAAGCAATAAAACCTTAAAAGAGGTATATCGGTAGTCACCGGCAATAACAGCATACGTCGCCTCAAGCTAGATTTGATTCATAGTAGTCACAGTTTTATGTTAAAAATATCTATATGTACCTAAATTTTTGATCGCAGTAACAACGTTGTTTTAAAATTTGTTGTTGTCCATTAACATTTGTCCGTTAAACCAATATGTTTAACGTATTGGTTTCTGTATAATATTATATATAAATATTCACATATACACAAATGCTCACATACATACATAAAAAGCACTTTTTGTTGAAAACATGACGACCGACTTATTATTACCTCTGACCGCAGCTATGTGAGAAATACATATAAAATTAACAAAATTACGCAATTTTACTAAAAAAAAATTCATTCAATTTGTTTACGACCACCTACATGCCACCGCAAGCAACGGTAATGGGCATCACAACATCACAACAGTTCATTGTCTCTTCATCAACACGTCATCAATCGTGCCACCATTTCGAATGTCTCTTTATGCAAGCGCTGATGGTGAGATGTAGTGGAATCTCGATGGCAATCAGGCATTGAAATGCTTTCACTCTTATCTCTTACATTTATCGCACATTACAACAATAACAAACATTTCTATAGGGCATGTCAAGGACCTGCTCGCCTGTTTGGATATCCTTTTTTATTTCTCCTTTTCTTTGTCTGCAATTTATTTGGTACAGTATCTTTCTTATATTTGTGTATATTTGTTTGTTGTATTTTATTTTCTTACTTAATTTTATTGCTGTACAAACATACATACATTAATTTTTATGCTGCCGCTTCAAAGGAATTTGAGGCCATAAACATACAACGAAGCACAACTTGATTTTTTTTATTTTTATTTTTATTTTTTTTTTTTTTAATGCAACGATTTGTGGCATTGTAACACTTCTTCGGGCATAAATCTTCGCTCAGCCGCTCACTAACGTAAGCGTGTGCAAAAGTCAAGTAGCTCTTCTACATTAGCGTGGCAAGCGATGATTGCGCGCGATAGGACAAAAGGACAAAGGGACCTACCGTAGATATAAAAATGTCAACAAGGCATACTAACAGAAGCAGCCAGAAAAAACATGCAATAAAAAATTTATAAAAAGTAAAGCAAACCAGCAATTTGCTGATGAACCAGAACAATGGTGAATGACTGAGAAATGCTGGCTCTGACTAGGGTTAGACAATTACCTTCGATAAAGGCCTTTCTTTTCTCTACTGAAGCCTTTTGAATGGTGACATTCGCTATTTTACGCCCTTTTGTGCTGCAAATCGGAGCTGTTATGTAGAAACAGGCATTTCAAAGAATTTAAAATAAATAAATAAACGATAAAATTATTTAGCGCATCTGTAATGCGTGTGAGTAAAGAGAAACTTTAATTTTGAAATTTTTACTCTTGTACTGTTCCCAGTTTTATTGATGTTTGTGTACGCTCACATACATGGACGACAACTATTTTTAAAAGCTAACTTTAGAAACATCTCTTAAGTACAAAATTAATCCCCCCATCAGAAGATTTATACTTTTTGCATATGGCATCACCTCTCGTTTATATTTGACACTTATGAACTAGAAACAGAAAAGCAATGGAGCACTTGAAGATAAAATTAAAGATTTCCATCACTCAAAGTCTTGTTTTTATTTAACAAAAAGTTATTCAGATACAAAATTGAACAATTAACTTTGCGCCTCTTGCACGTAATAATCACGCAGTTGTCGCCTTTGCAACTCTCTAAGAGAACTAACCATGGAACACATCCTAATAGAAAATCACTAAAAAAAATTATCGAAACCTCCAAAATTTGAATTCTAAGTCAATAATAATTTTCTATATGTAGTGTGCCCAGTAGTCAACACTTCGAACTGACAGATCTTTTGTGTCCAAAATTCTAAACTCTAAGTTACTTCTGTAGTGGACTTAATTTATGAAGGCCTTAACATATTTCAAGGCGCTTGTAAACTTCAATGCTAGTAAGTTGACGCACCTCAAGAAAAAATAGTCAAAAGTGTTCCAGCCACACAGCAAATGCGGCCAATTAAATGCCCCATTGATTTATATGATTTTATTACCAAAATTTGTTAGGAATAAAGTGAGCAGCTTCATTGGCTAATGTGAAGCTGATGACTTACTAGAAAACTAGTGTTGATCCAAATGCAACACAATTCGACGATTTTAAAAACTTTTCCCGCAGATTGGCTTTCGAAATAAATTTTCACGACTTGTAAACGCCGTTCAGGTGCAATTCTTTGGGTAGTGGCCAGTTGCTTATGCTAACCAGTTTTTTTTTTGCTTAATCGCTAAGTTACTTCCATAACACAACTGATGTTGAGCCTTTTGTCTCCAAGTTTCTGTGAAGACTGCCACACCAGAGAGCGTAGAAAGTGTAGGTATTATTTCCTGGAGCATAGCTATGGATTGCAATCAGTATGTGCTGTCAATTTCTTCACAGGTATAGACCGAAAAGAAAAGATAGACTTTATAAGGGCTTTCTTGTGGCCTCATTTTTTATCATTTGAGTTTTATGCTCATGTAAACTATTACTGAAAATCGTGTATTAATAGGCGAAATAATAAGTATAGCTTACTCAAAAAATAAAGGTATTAAGACCAAAATCTCCCAATACCGAGTGAACTAAAGTTACAAACAAATTCTGTAGTCGTTTGATGCTGATATGTATTTCATCTACTTATTTCCTTCATGAAACTATAATGAGGCCTTTAGGTACGGAAATCAGTTTGTGACATGAATATTTATTAAAAAAACTACTTAAATTTCAGCGAGCCTTAACTGCTTTCTTTATAAAACTGATGTACTCTACATCAGCGACTATCGCAGGCTAAGCGACTTGAGTTGGCGCTAAATTACGGGATTATGCCAGGCGAAGTCTTCCTTGGGAGATTTACACAAAGAAGTTGAATATCCTTCCGTGAACACAAACCGAGAATGCTCACGGCTATTCTCACAAGTCGTTACAGACTGCTCGTGAAATATAATACACTGGCTCTTATGTAATATCCACAGACTCCAACATCTCCAATTTTTCGAATGAATGACAAGTTTCTCGGCCGGATGCGGCCGGGAAAAAGGCACATACGCTTAACCGAACTGACCGCAAGCTTTGGTTTATTAAGACAGTTGGGTGAGTGCTCATTTTCAATCAATCATTGATTCATCGGGCTAATTAAACATTTGCTTTCCGAGTACTTTACTTTTGACTGTGTGGCGTCAAATTTAAGATATTCTCAATAAAAAAAGTTGTCCAATTCAAATTGTTCATAACATTTTTTTTAATGTGCTGCTTTATGTTTTGGATAATAAGGCAATGCTTATCAATTTTGAAGCCGTTTTTCACGTTTTGAAAGCAAAAGGTTCATATTTATGACGATTCAATAATAAAAAATTTACTCAGTAAACAGTTTTCTCGTTACTCTTGACAAATCGGCTCGCTTAATACGACTTAGTAACTCTAAAAATTTAGAATAAAGGTGAAGAAGTGGAAAAGTAAAATTTATATATTATACATATAACGGCATTACGGGCAAATACTAAATATAATTAAAAAATAGGTTTACATTTTTTCAACCATAAAAGAAATTTAGATGAAGGACTAAGAAATACAAATTTTTTAGTTAATAAATTAGTGTGCATATGGTGCGTATGGGAATAAGTTTCCGTCCTTTCTTAGTCAAAGCTAAGAGTTATTGAAACAATTAAATAATACGTGACATTATGTGAAGTATGTGGCATTAGAAGTTATAACTTTACTCCATCAGCAGCATGCGGATTCCTATGACGAAAAACTCGAGCTCTTTTGATTTGATCCACTCATTGATAAAGTTTGCGAATCTCTCGTTAGAAGTGAACGGCTCTCCAATAAGGGCTGACTGCATTGATTGGAACAGATGGTAGTCCAAAGGTGCAGTGTCTGGGAAATACGGTGGGTGGGGCAAGATTGCCCAATTCAGTCCCTCTAAATATTTTCGGATGGATTTAGCAACGAATGGTCTGACATTGGCATGCAGCTAAATCAGTTTGCCTACCGTACCATTCCGGCCGCTTTTCTTTGAGAGCTCATTTCAAATGCATTAGCTGCAGTCGGTAACGATCGCCAGTGGTGATTTTAGATGGTTTAGGCAGTTCATAATAGATGACACCCTTCTATTCCCACCAGATGCACAGCATAACCTTTAAAGCATGACATATGGACGATGAACATGGTGCACCTGGCTGGCTTAGGGCTAGCAAAATCATATCCATTTTTCATCGGTAGTAACTAATTCTCGATATACCTCTCCTTCAATTATATATCGCATGCAAACGTTTACTGACGATTGATCTGTCAACATTCAACTCTTAAAACGTACCATCAAGGGTTAGTCATGCGTCTTCATCTAATAATTGTTGTAGTTGGGTAACTTCGAATTTTTGCGGTGCCCCTTCGCGATCTTTATCACTCACGTCGAAATTTGCACTTTGGAAGCGTCGAAACCACTCTTTACAAGTTCTGTTTGATGGAGCGTGATTACCGTAAATATTGATCAATATACGACACTTTTCAGCTGCACTTTTTTGAAAGGTAATAACAAAGTGTGACTTCCCGCAAATACTGTTTTTTCGGGACGAACGTAGACATTTTTGACGTCAGATAAAAAAGGATCTTTACGCTTCAAACCTCACATATACACTTTCATATCCCCAGTATATTACTAGAGGGAACACAAAAATAGTACCAACAGCGACACCTTTTTTACGAAGGCGGAAACTTCTTCCCATATCCCATACAAGGTGGCGTAATATTTTTGATACAATTTTCTTTTGAAATAACTTTTTTATTAGAAACAAAAAACTCATTTTGTAAGATGGAAATCATTATTTTTATATTTACGCAATCCACTCTTTGTTTGTTTGCATACTGCAGCTGTCTAGTGCACAAATATAAAATATGATTAACGACGACGCCATTTGCAAAAAATATAAACTTTCCGATGGATTAATTTTGCGCCACCCGTCATTATGCAACATTTTTTCTTAAGAGCACGCAACAAAGATATCAGAAACTTCATAAAAAGCACATTAGAAAAATGGCGAGAGAAAAACGATTCAGCGAGTGGTGAACACATTACTGTAATCATCGGATCCGGTAATATCTTCACTGTCAGCCGGTGCTAGAAACAATTCAAGTTGGTACTTAATATTTCACAGCAAAAAATGTTTGGAAGTTTCTGCATATCTTGAAACGTCGTACTCAGAAGAGAATCACTTGGATGTGAATTTGAAAATTATGCAAAAAAAATTTTAATTTTCAAAAATAAATAACAACGTTGTTCTTAACTTTTTGAATGAAATAATTTTTTTTTTGGCAGCAGATGGAGCTGAATTGAATACAGATGACTTGAGAGTAGCTAGAACTAGTAAGTTTTAAACTTGGTAAAAATACGCCAAAAACAAAAGGATAGAGTTTCAAAGAGCCTTAGCTGGGAGATTGGACCTATGAATACCATCGATTTTATTAAAATTTAATATCATGATTAGCCGTTGCCCAACGATTCTCATTCAAATTTTTAGGTAAAAATCGCTCATTAATTCGTTATCTGCCAGAACTTTGAACTTGTAAACTCAATATTTTGACCTCGTAAATACGAAAATGAATTCCACTTTCAAATATACTGTTACACTTTTCCAGAAAATGCGAAAAACTAGTGTTACTATATGGTAACCCTGGGGCGTCTAGAGGACCGGTTTTTTATGAAAGAGAAAATAATTTTTGGGCATGCTTTTTGAAAAACATTCACATGTTTCATTTTATTGAAATTGTAACCAAAGAAAAAATGAATTTGTAAAAATTAAACAGAGCGATATTCATTAAACTGAAATAAATGATGATTTCGTATGGTAATTGGCAAAACGCCTTGTGTAAAGTTCCACATTGCATTTTATACATACTGTTCATGCATTGAATGGTACTATAAAATGTCCAGTCTGATCATAATGGAGAGTGTATTGAACTCGACCGGGCGTTTGTGCATATTTGCTGTAGGACATCGGACCCTAATGTTTGCGGTAGTATATCGCTACCATAGTTGTCGTCGAAACTCTAGTAGAGTCATTGTTGGTTGCACTTTTCGATGAAGCTGCTAAGCCTTTTGAACTTAAGCATTTATCAGCGAGGAAAAAAATGCTGCACTGCTATGTTTTTCCTCTCGACGATTGAAATTTTTGGTAACTGTAGGTAAGTATAGTGGTTGCCACTTGACACACCGAGGCCTGCTGTAGGCCCATTGTGATACTACCAGGGCTGTCCCCTTTGCTCACTCCACATTGTAGTCATTGTCCCCCAAGTTATTCAAAGAACTTTTTTCTAGAATATTGAACCTTCTTCTACCCATGCACCCGCATAGAAAGTGTTCTATACATAGTCTCGTCTTCCTCAATGTCGTTAAAGCTTCTGCAATAGTCGTTATAAGGTGGCCCCTAGTCTGCTGGCATGAGTGCGACAGCTTCACTAATTAAACTCACAATAACAAAACCTTTTTTTTGTTTTGTGTTTTTGGCAATCTACAAATATTTTGCATAAAATTATATTTTTCTTCTCTTGTTTTGTTATGTCGTTTTGAGTTTATTTGTATAAATGAGGTGTATTACGTTGTCTGTGGGTTAGGGCATTGTGGCTTCGAATACCGAATACCGAAGTCTCAAGGTCAATAGTGTGAGGACTAAGACAGCTGATTTCAAATTAAGTGGAAAAGATGAGGAAGGAATTTTAAAAAAGGCATTTTGTATTAGCTACCGCTGAGTGTTTAAGCAGAAAATGGTAAGCGGGTGACGAAATAGATTTTCATAAGGCTGGTGATATCAAGACATCTTTTTCCGTTCAGCAATGACATTTCATATTGTTCTTGAAGTTTAAATGTTAAATGTTTATCATGACATAAGAAATTTGTCTTATATTTAGTTATTTATATACTTTTGGTATTAAGCTGATGTCGTGTTTAGGGACAGCCTGCATGATACGACTGCATTTTGTCGGACAAATCAGCAACAAATTGGCGAAAAAAACTAAGTGTGTTGTAGATCTTTAAGGGGACAGCGAGTCGCTCTATGACTTTAGTATTTTCATTATGGCTTGTGCATAGGTATATGTCAACAATTTTTAAGGTGTTAAAGTGTTGTTACCACTTTATGGTTTGGGATATTTTTTGTTTTGTAGTTTTTATTTTTTTTGTTTGCTCAAAAAATGTATTCTTAAAAGTAGTAAGCGGTTGCTTTTATAGCGAACACCTTTTTTTACTAGTTCCTGATATAATTTTGAACTAAGTCGTTAATCTCGATTAATGTCTGTCTATGCTGTTACATTTGAACAACTACAGCAAAAGTGACCCTCGTATCAAGATGCAAGATGTTTTGGTCATTAGGTGTGGTTTTTGTCTTGAGCAATTTTTATTTTTATTTTATTTTATTTTATTTTATTTTTTATTTTGGCGGGTGTAGTAGGGTTCAAAATCCCTTTGATCTAACAGTGACGGTAGGTTGAGTGGTGCGGCAACTAAAACAATCCCTCCTTTTCTGGAGAGACTCCCATCTCGGAACTACTTTCTGCATTACTTCGGGAGTGCGTCTATGACGTGGACCAATCCTATTCACCACGTCTGGGTCCATCATATTTGCACCTAGTTTCATGCTATAGGCTCGTTTTCTTATATCTCTGTCCGTGAGGCTTCGTTTTGTGGTGCTATGTCGAGGTCTATCTTTTTTTCGTAATATTTATCACTCCGCTAATTACAAAATCTGCTGCACTTAAGATAATGCGGTAGGCTGAAGCAACTCTGAGTACCGCTGTTCGTTGTACAGCCTTCAGTGCTTTGCGCTTGGTTTCGCAGTTTAGCCTCCCTACTCCTTGTACCTCGCTGCCGCACAAGAGTATTGAGGTTGCGGTAGCCATGATCAGCCTTTTTTGCTCTGTGTGTGTGCTCTCTCACCAATGTTTGTCATTAGACTGCTTAGTATTTCCTTGACCTTCGCTGCTTTGGTAACTGCGTGCCCTATCTGGGCCCAGAACATAAGTCTACAATTAAGTTGAATGTGTAGGTATTTCACTGCTTTTTGGGTTACTACTAACGTGTCGCCTAGTATTAAATACTCCTTGATTTGTATCTGGCAACTCAAAGAGGTTCTTTCCAGTTCAGTCAATGCCAATACTATTTAATATTCAACACCATAGCAAACAATCATATAAACATAGGCAGTATTTATAATGAATCCTGTTAAAGTGTGATGTAAACATCTCGTCCTCGAGCTTTCGAAAAAGGCCTTAAAATATAATATCGGAAATATTATTGTGAATCAATCCGTTTCAGCAGATACTTTCTAAATGATGATTTTAAAGTGAGAAAAACCCACTTAACTTGGACAAAACCACCATTCATGAAGATATAATTTTTTATTCTAAATACCAATTTTTTCAAGGGTTACTAAAGGTAAATATTTAAAAAATTAAAAAAAAATTATTTATAGGAAAAAATACAGGGTTGCGCAAAGTTAATCACCCTATTGGAAGATGTATAAATTTTTGAAATGGCGTAATACGTCAATCATGTTTGACACTTGCGAACCAGACTGCTGCAGTATATGAAAAAAAGTAATGAAGCGCGTAGAGGTCAAAATAAAGATATCCATCACTCAAAATAGTTTTTTTTATTTAATAAAAAAGTTATTCTGAAACAAAATTTATGATTAATTATGCGCCACCGTAAACTCCACTAACTTATATAACATATTGAAAAGTTTTAGGAAAAAAAAAATATTTTTTAACTTTTATTAATACGGAGTCTATTCTTGGAAGAGCTCAACGTGCAACAATTTCTGAAACTTAAACCTAATTTTATGTACGCGAATCTCACTATTCAACTCAAATTCTTCGTCATCGATAATCACTTCATCTCTTTGATGATGACATTCATGGAGCGGCCAAAATTACCAAGATTGGCTATCCGAAGCAAAATTCTGACATAAGCTTCAGTCAATACGTCATCAAGTATTCGGCAGCTAAATTCTGTAGTTCGTAATGGAGCGGGAGTTTTTGAATAAGCTATTAATTGATATTAGTTTAATTAATGGCTAATTGAAACAAAATAATGCAAGCACAGTATTTAATGGTGCTGATAAATCATACTCCTATTAGATAGTTTAATCACTCAAATAAGTACAATAGCATTTGATGTGCACTCCTTCGATACTCACTTTTACGTACTTCAATGCATCTGGGTTTAACCTGAACGAGGGCTATTTTTTTCAATGATTTAACTCAGATTTACTAAGCTCCACTGTATGTATTTATTTGTAAAGTGTTTTTAAAAGGCATTAGGAAGAAGGGTGGGACGAATTTCCAGAAACAAAATGTACCAACCTTGCAGTTGGAGAATTTTTAAAGAAATAACACTAACCAAAATAATAAATTAAACTTTTTGCTTTTGCACAGAAGAACCAATGATCTGACCTGCCTTACGAATGAGTCAACAACGACGAACAAGGGTTATCGTAGAGTCTGCCCCAACTTAGAGTGCCCATAAGATATAGATAGGACTTGCTGTTAACAGACAAACAAAATTTAATAATTTACCATAAATTCTATTTTCAAAGCCTTTTACTTAGTTGACTTTCGCGTAATTTTCAATCAATCTCAAAAAAAATTTTCAGATTTGAAACTTTTTTAAAAAAACCAACAATTTATAATATTTACAAAAAGAAACGCAAAACCCCATTGCTCACCTTACAAAAACACTTTCTTGACAAATTGCCTCTTTATTTCTTCTCATCTAAAGCTTAGCATACATTCCTACATATATCTAATACAATACAAACAATGAAATATTTTTTACTATAAAATTGCCGATTCACGGCTGTTTTTCGCTTTGTAGTTGTTTTGCTATTGCTTTGTTATTGCTTTGTTATGTTTACAGCTTTTATTTCTAGTAGCAAAGTGTTTCCTATTGTTATTGCACGTGCTCATAATATTTGCTTGAAAATCGATGAAATGTATTGTATTTGTGTATATATTATATATATATATACAATACACAAAACTATTTTTTACAAAAGCTTCACTGTTTATATCTTGAGCTGTATACTGACATATTCAGAGTTGGTGTTCTATTCATACATTTAACGATTTTTTAAATGAATATTTATATGGTTTTTCAATTTAACTAAGCATTTCATTTATTTATGTTTTTTTTATTTAATAAAAATTGAATGATGGGCGAGTCGGAGTTGGTAGTCTTCTTTTGGTATTTTGGTTGCATATCTGCGAGCAAATGGACCAAAATGAAGCTGCTAAACTTTTTTGTCAAGCATGAGACAGTTGTTCGAAGGTCAGTGAGGTGTTACAAGATCTTCGCTTGAAATATACACCATCCGAAAAGAAATGTTAGTTATATGGAGAAAATGCTCGGCACCTTAAAGGGCGAAAAAATTGTCAAAATTCAAAGAGGATTTTGAGCTTCTTCACTTTATTGTATTAAATTTTAATGGGCTATAAAACTGCCTCCCCAAACTTTTTCCAAAACTTCTAAATAAAAGTGCTGATGATAATTTAACGATTTTTTATAATGGGTGATTTTTTAGCTATTATCTTTTCAAACAGTTGGTTTAAACAGCTGATGCACTTTTCGTGTTTCGTCTTACAAACGAACAACGCTTGCAAATCATTGAATTTTATTATAAAAATGCGTTTTCTGTTAAGAAAGTTTATCGCGCGCTTATTCCATTTTATGGTCCGTTTAATGATGTTGTTGTTGTTGTAGCAGCATAAACATTCCCCATACTTACATGCAGTGAATGCTGCTGGAGTGAAAGTCCTTGGCCGGATATAAATCCGGGTCATTTCGGTAACGTAGAACTAACTGTCGTGGAAACGTTTAATCGACCCAAGCGGCTATTTGAGCTATTGTGACTAAATTTAGAACCAAATTTACATTATTGGACATCAAACAACCAATACGCTTACGTAGAGTGCGAACTGAAGAAAATATCGCAGCTGTTTCGGCGAGCGTTAATGATGACCATCAATTATCGATTTCTCGCCTTTCGCAGCAATTGGGCCTTTGTTACTCAACAACGAGGAAAATTTAGCGAAAGGATTTAGGTGTGAAGCCTTTCAAAATACAGCTGGTGCAAGAATTGAAGCCGAACGACCTACCGCAACGGAGAACTTTTGGTGAATGGATTCTTCGAAAGTTGACCGAAGATCCACTTTTTTATTGAAAAATTGTGTTCAGCGACGAAGCTCATTTTTGGATCAATGGATACGTAAGTAAGCAGGATTGTCGATTTTGGAGTGAATATCAGCCAGAAGAATTGCAAGAACTACCAATGTATCCAGAAAAGGAACATTAAAGCATTCATACTATATGTGAGATACCGGCCGAAACATTGGAAAGAGTATGCCAAAATTGGACTAAGCGGATGGACCATTTGAAGCGCAGTCGCGGTCGAAATTCGCATGAAATAATCTTCAAACATTAAATTATATGGACTGTGCTATCGATTTAACTAAAAATTTCATGGATTTTTCTGAATTTTACAAGTGTTTTTGAAGTGAAAACTTCTTTAGAATCGTTGGGAGTGATTTGAGGAAAAGTGAAACGAAAAAGCGACCCTCTTGGCTACGAAGCGTTATATTATATGTTGATATAAACGTAGCGACGAACTAAATAAAAATAACTTTTATTTTTTCTTGTGATTCGAACCAAGGATTTTGGATCGGAAGCTCACATTGCTAGTCGCTCGGCTACCGCGCCATGCTGTCGTCGCTGGCCTGAAAGTTATTTAGTTACGAAGCGTTACATTATATGTTGATATAAATATTATATGTTGATATAAATAATTTTTGTGAGCGTGTAATTCTCAAAAGGTTTATTAGAAAATCTATTGACTAGGTAGTGTGGTATCTGTTCTTATCAGCTTAACATCTGATAGATCCTCCATCGGAGGACAACAAATGTTAAACGGATTTTTGGAAATGGGCGGAGTGTTTTAGGGACTTGCTCTCCACCTCTACCACGGGTTGGCCCGGTATTGCAGTACCACCGGGATTTCGGCCTTGAATAAATACAAGAAGAAATATACTAATACATTTAGCTTTGGTGGGAAGAGGCATAAATTTTTATATGAATACAAGTAGACGAAAATGGAATTTTTTTTTTTTTTTTTTTGAAATTTGCATTGTAGGACATTTCTGATTATTTATTGAAAACAGTTTTTTGGTTTAGATACTGAAAGTCAGTTTAAGTGAATCGGTATAAATATTTCGTACATTAATTTTTGTGAGCGTGTAATTCTCAAAAGGTTTATTAGAAAATCTATTGAAGTAGGTAGTGTGGTATCTGTTCCTATAAGCTTAACATCTGATAGATCCTCCATCGGAGGACAACAAATGTTAAACTGATTTTTGGAAATGGGCGGAGTGTTTTAGGGGCTTGCTCTCCACCTCTGCCACGGGTTGGCGCGGTATTGCAGTACCGCTGGGATTTCGGCCTTGAATAAATACAAGAAGAAATATACTAATACATTTAGCTTTGGTGGGAAGAGACATAAATTTTTATATGAATACAAGTAGACGAAAATGGAATTTTTTTTTTTAATTTGCATTGCAGGACATTTCTGATTATTTATTGAAAACAGTTTTTTTTATTAAAATTGATTATAGAAGAAAATTGAATTTTTTCCAAGGTGAATTCATACACTAAGCTAAGTAAAACGTTTCGTAATTCAATTTTATGTTGACATCCAAATGTACACGGCGGAAGTAAAAAATAACAAATCAGCTGTGTTATTGCTACCACCTCCAAAAGATTCGCCTTGATTTTTCATATAAAAATTATAAATATCATCACTTGTGACAACTGTACCCAGTCGGTCGACAGTGTGTGAATCATCTTTAAATTCTGCAAGAATACCCTAACCTGCGCAGCGCACAGTAAAATTGACACAAAGCTGAGCGCAGAGCACAATCGTACAAACACACTAACGTACATACATACATATATACGCTCGAATACATTTTCTTACTGTACTCAGCCAAGGCTGGTAGTCATGCACTGTGGCGATATGAACGCACAAATGCACATACACAGGCACGAACATGAAATCAAACAGCTCGCCGTGTTTAAGTGAATCAGTATAAATATTTCGTACATTAATTTTTGTGAGCGTGTAATTCTCAAAAGGTTTATTAGAAAATGTAATGACAAGGTAGTTTGTTGGTTGTGTATGATTATCGCTTCTCGGCCTTATGGCTAAGATCAAAGTGATCAAATGGGCGGAGTGTTTTAGGAGCTTGCTCCACCTCTGCCACGGGTTGGCCCGGTATTGCAGTACCGCCGGGATTTCGGCCTTGAATAAATACAAGAAGAAATATACAAATACATTTAGCTTTGGTGGGAAGAGACATAAATTTTTATATGAATACAAGTAGACGAAAATGGAAGAAATTTCTAAGTCTGTTTCTTCGGTCCGTTTGGGTATTTTTTTTGACAACATCGAAACCAAAGCATTTGTATCATATTTTATCTATCATAAGCCACTCGTACATTTGTTGAAATTGAAAACATTGAGGATGAATAATGATAAAATGAAGAAAATAAAATATGAACTTTATAGCAATATTATAATGAACCTATAATTATCCCGCTCCTAATGCTGCTTTCGTCTTATTCTCTCTCAGTTTGTTTTACGGAAGGTTTCACTTCTATCGAGTCTAACCGTTAGACTGGTATTTTTTTTTTTTGAAAAACTTTCCTAAAGCTCTTAAAATATCACTGTAAATCTTATACAAAGTTTGAAATTTTTATTTATTCTTTTATATAATGATTTGTTATGGAATGAAAAAAAAATTATTGAAATTAAAAAATAAATAAATAAGTAGTAAACATTTTTAAATATATGTTATCCTTGTGTTAATTTCCGAGGTCTTAAAAGTCACATGTCTAGGCTGATAAGCCAAAAATAATGGAGAACTTTGAAGCTAACATTGTGTGAAAATTGGCATTGCAGATGGAGCTTTGCGCCAGTCAGCTGCGGCAGTCATATACCCGAAATCATATTCACCCCGTAATGCCATAATTTCTTGGATATTAAAATATTGTTCGGTTTCTTATTTCTATTTAAGCTTCTTCACCTCTCTAAGATGCCAATTGTCATAAAGTAGCAATTGCACTTAAATATTAAAAACAACTTACTTTAGAAAGTAAAAAAAAAAAATTTTAAGTAATAAGGAGGATTATTTTTGTGCATTAAGGACAAAATAGCTTTTTAATAGCACGCAGGGTCTAGTTTGTTCCATTCTTGACAAAGAGCATTTTTTGAGGATTATATATTTGCTTCCCAATATTTTTGTTTAATTATGCCACAAGTTGTGAACACAATTTAGGTCAGACAATTGAGGGTTGGTTTTCACTATGACAAAATTCACACAACTAAAGTATGTACAAGGATTAGTACTGATCTACTATAGCTGATATGTTGGAAAAAATGCAAACGGTGCCAACTAAGGTTTACTTTCCCAAATTTTCGAAGGGGCATGCTTTATAACTATAAATTTGTAGTTTTATAAAATGGTGTTCTCGTATTTTTCTTGCTAACAATTTAATTTTTTTAATTTAATACGGGTCTACTAACTCTAATAAGTAATGTAAAAGAAAGAAAATATTTAAAATGATTGCCTTATTTTTTCCACTATGAGCAAAATGTATGATTTCCGCTGTGACTAACGGTAATTTGATTTTGGAATTTTTCATTTTTGCGAAAATTGTATCACGTGGACTGTCATGAAGAGCTTTACTATGGTAACAGATCCCGCGTATGCTCCCAACTGATAAATTATTTCCTATGCGCATAGCATGGAGGTACGTTTACTGATATGTATTATAGGTGTATGTAAGTATATGTATCCTGTGCACTTATATTTTTAGTTGTAGTTGTTTCGATTTGAGCATGACAGGAATATCAATATCCTTCATTGATGATGAACGTTTATCTGATTTTTCATTATACCCAAGCTTTTCCATGAAAAGTTTCAAAGTGGATGATAATCACGAAAGTTTATTTTTCAAGAAATCATATAAGGAAATCAAATGAAAAGTAAAATATCTGCAATCCATACACACACACACAAAACGTTTGCTTGCGCAGAGAAAAGGGTACAAATGCAAAAATCTCGTTTAATATGTGCGACAGCGTACTATCTTTGTCCCCACGATGGAAGGAAATTGAATTTCGATGGCAATATTCTTCGGCATTTATATGCAAGTTAATGTTTCGACCCGTTGCATACTGGAGTAGCGAATGGATGAAATGGGGAACTGATGCTGGATGTCTGCAAGACATTTTACGAGAATCGTTGCACAACTCACACATATAAATACCCTGCAGTCAAACTTACTAGCTCTGAATTATTTTACCAGCATTTTGCTTTGCAACTGAAGAAATTCGTCTTCAACCTTATTTCAGTGCTCGAAACTGATATTTTTAGTACGACCATGCCATGGAAAGTGCCTGCAAATGCCTTGAACCCTTAAATGGACTCTTAAGTCCATGCTCCATGCGAGACTTATGTAGGTCAGTAAACTAGTAAACATCCGCTTTATACCAGTTAATGAATTAGTCCATAATAGACACAAAAACTCTAAAATGTACCGAAAATCACTAGTTTTGGATGAGTTCAATAAATAAATAAATTTCTTTCTATTTCTTAAATTTAAATAAAAATGTTGTCAGACTTATTGGGAATTTGTTTATTTAAGAAATCTATTTAAAATAAAGTTTTTAAATATAGTCACTTAAAAACATAACAACATTATGTCAGATTCTCAGTTTTTTAAACCAGAAGAAATAGATTTAAAAAACCTAAAAATATTAATTTTATTATAATGAGAAGTAAAATTTATTAAATAATTATAATAACTGGAAATATATACTTGCGCTAAATTACTCATCAAATTTCTTTTTTGTATAACTTTTTTAATAAATAAAAATGTTTTTGAGTGATGAAAATCTTCATTTCAACCTCAACGTGTTCCATGGCTTGTCTGTTTGCGTACTGTAGCTGCCTACCTAACAAGTGTGAAATATAATTGACGTAAGATGTCATTGGCAAAAATTATAAATTTTCCAGTAGGGTGCTTCATTTTCCGCCACCTTGTACATTGTACATACATAAAATTTAAAAAATCTATTAGGCACATTAAATAAATATGAAAGCGTTATAACTCAGTCTGTCGTAGAAATGTTATGAATAAAACCCCCGCCACCACTATACAAAATTCCCTGTCATCCATGTGCAGTCGAAAAAGCCAAATTCGAATGCTTGCACTACAACGATAAATAAGTTCCACTTCGCTGAGATTTTAATCTTTTGCGGTCGGAGCCGCCCCAGTTGCGGCCTATGCAAGTCATTGTAAAAGTCGGTGCCAATAGTCTGTCGGCAAGATGTTATTAAGATGAAAGGGGTCCATTTCTCCAGAAGTCCCTTACGGTGATTCATCTAAAATCAATCGGAGAAGAGAAATTAGTTTTATTAATAGATAATCTTGTGCCTGATCGAAGCTTTTTTCCAAAATTAACAATATGACGGCCTCAGGAGTTATTTTTTAGATTTTCGAGAAAAAACCTGTAAGTTTTTTAAGTTTTTCAAAAGCAGCAAATTTTATTCAAATCTATCAAGCGGTTTTTAAATTACAGTGATCACCAGTGCAAAAAGCATAGTTTTGAGAAAAATGCATTTAAAGTTCTTCAATCGATTTACATGGGCCATAGGTCATGATGCAGCTTAGCAGTCGTTGAAGACACATATAGATCTGCCTATCCAGCTGTTTCCCACAACAAAGTTCATCGCTTCTTGAACAGCATACACATCCACTTGAAACACGGATGCATGCATTCCAAGAGCAAAGTGCAGTTTTTTCCCGCTGGATTCCACGTAGACCCCAGAGCCGGAACCGTGCTCGGTTCTGGAGCCAACCATAAAAATACGAAAACTGTGTTTGCCACGTTCGTTTTCAGACTTGTTCCTGCGTCTTACAATATCTCCAATGTCGAGATGAAGTCGTATGGTGAAATTAAAGACTTGACGACTGAAGTGAAATTAAGGACTTGGATGCTTATTTGGATACCAAACACGTAGATCTTATTATTTCTAAATCTTTTACATTGCTGACATTTATTCGTCGTAATTATTTTTCATTTTTCGATCCTTATGCTTTCAAATTTGTATGCTCATCTCTTACCCCATGCAACTTATTTTACTAATTAGAGTCTGTTCAGAGGGTTTTTGCTTACTTTACTCTTTGCTCGTTAAAACTTACAAACCCCATCCCGACGTACTAGATGCTAGGCGTACTCTTTTGTGGATGTATTTTGTTTTTGACGTCATCTCAGATTCTAACGATTATGTATTCTTATGAAAATTAGGTTTTAAGAATCAAAAATTGATTGAACGAATCTGTGATTACGTGTGAAAGGTCGAGTTCCCTGCGACGTGTCAGCTGAAGTTACTTTCTCATTTACGTTTTTCACTATAGCATATGGCCAAACTTGATAATCTATTATCCCTGAGTGTAATAATCCCTTGACTGTAATAAAATCGCAGTTCAACGTTCATTCTTCTTCCTTGGAATGGAGTTCTAGCTTTAATTCATAAGTCGAGCCCATCCATCAACATTTATACTCATCTAATTCTCTTTGCTAGCATCCTGAACTTTTGCAATGCTCTCATTTAATTTGAATAGCAGTTGTTTTGCATGCACCTCTAATTAGTCCTTTTGCAACTAGTATGCAAACCAGTTCATTTGCTGGAATATTTGCTGAGTGGTTTCGCTTTTTACTGCAGGATGGGTAGAATACTTATTTTTATGTATGTATGTGCAGCGCATTGCAGTCGTTTCTTAAATGCTACTTACGAATTATATATAAAACTACAAAATACAAGCACAGCTCAGATGCGTTCGCAGGTCCAATGATTTATGTTTTAAAACAGTTTCATATTTAAGACAATGAGCTAGCACAGAAAACGTCAGAAGACACTATAGGGTGAGGGTTAAGTTTGTGTTGAAGAAACGAGAAGGTTGACTCGTGGCAATATGAAAAACTTGATAAAATTCACTTCATAAATTCTGGCAATTCACATTGGAATAGTTTAATTACTGGTTTCTTTTGTTTAGGGTAGCCTCATTTCAGAAATATAATTATATTTTGTATTTCTTGAGAACTTTTAATTAGTTTTTGCACACGGAAAAATTTTCATATTTAGACTTTCTCATATCAAGTTTTTGCACTGCGGTCTACTGACATTCTGGCAATGAGCTTTGTATGAAAAGTGATACATTGTTTTAATTTTTAAATTTTTTACGCAAAGTAGCCGCATTTTATACGGAATTTGTAATTTTTCATATTTAACTTCTTTTCCTATTCATTTAATTTCAATTATTAAAATCTAACATTTTTTAAAACGAATTTATTGAAATACATTTTTTTAATGCTCCATAGTTGGAAATTTATATACATACATACATATATACATATACGAGTATATCGAATGATACTGTTATTCACAGGTATTGTCTTTCTAGAGCATATTGTTTCATATAAATACAATTTCATGGTAACTTATTTCCATTTTGATTTTGTTTTTGCTTTGGGTTTGATTTGCTTTTCACTTGAACTTAAAGTATGCAGCTTAAACAAATTAAAATCAAAAATAATTATACGCTTATTCACAAGTGCGCACACACATAAATATAAGCATATTCATAATATCAATCAAGGTGAAAAGAATTCAGAAGGTGTGGCCAAGATCGGACAGTTAACCGGCTCTCAGCGAATTTGAAAGAATCAGCTGATTGGCTGAGATCACCGGGAGCATGGGGTCATTACAGCTGTTTGTTCACGAAAAAACCGAGTTTGTATTGGTGATACATGAAAAAAATTAACCAAGTCTCACGTTGCTTCGTTGCCGTCTGAACAACGACTGATTGGAGGAGTGTTTGAATGAATGTGAAACGATCGTGCAGAATTCGGCTGCCGAATCCCCAAGTGAGCAGCAAAAGTTCCCCTCACAATTTTCTTTTTCACCACAGCTAATAGTAAACCTGGTAGTCTACAATTCTTGATGTGAAAAGGGAGGGTAGAATTCGGCTGCCTGGGGTAATTCATTATTTATGTATTTATTTATTTATTTATTTATATGAAATAAATTTAATCCCATTACTACAGCAAGACAACTAGCATCTGGGGCTATCGGCCTAGAGGGGAAATTGATATTAAGAATAGAATAGACTACCAGAATTTGCAAATCTACGGTGGTGAAAAATAAAGTTGTGAAAGTAACTTCGGCCGATAGCTCCAGAAGCTAGTTGTCTGGCTATTGTAATGGGATTAAATTATATTTCATATAAATAAATAAATAAATAATCAATTACCCCAGGTTCTAGGCGTGCTTAGATACGCTAGGCGTGGAGGCTAATGAAGTTAGGTCAATTTCAGTTGATTAATTAAAGTTTTAAAGTTCTGTTTTATAATTAAAGTTTTATTTATGAATAATTTTTTTATTAAATAAAAAAAATATTTTGTGTAATAGAAATATTTATTTTAACCTTATTTGTATCCTGCAGTTGTCTAGTTCACAAATATCAAATACAATCGACGTACGACGCCATTTGCAAGAATTATAAATCTTTCGATAGGGTGATTAACTTTGCGCCAACTTGTATATGAAAAACTACTTTAAAATACCTTGTTTTTTGCTACAACTCTTGCAAAATTAATTAAATTAAAAATGAGCCGTCGCGAGGTTGTGGACATCAACATAAAGCAGTACATTCCTTGCCTCACTGGCAGGAACAGGTTAGGTTGAGTTAGTTAGCGTTAGTTGTCTCTCCGTTAGAATAGAAAGAGCCAACATATGTCTGGAGTCGCACTGTGACACCACTAGTAGCGGGGAAACCACTTAGAATACAACTGGAGAAACTGGACTGGAGTTGAAGCAATACCCTATTCTTCCCGTTATATTACGAATGAGGAATTGTTGCAATTTTCCGCATTGAGTATAAATAAATTTCCTAAACCTAAGACTGACATGTCGGACATAAATTTTTTTGGTTCCAGCGCATTTTCGTATAAGTTATGGATCAGAAATGAGGATGGCACAAAATCATATATCTGAAACAGATAAATCCCAGGGCACTAGCATCTAAGTCCTAAAATTTGCTAAAGAAAAAAGAAGTACTAATTGTCTATGAACGAACCCACAGAACACATAACTAAATGTTGCGTTTATTCAATTGTAAATTTTCAATTGTAAAAGTGTGAACGCACCACTCTCATTTGTTACGTAAAATTATTAGTAATATTAAGTGTACAACTGGTGTGAAGAGAAGCGCAATCAGGGGCACAGAATACCATAAAATATTTAGTTGTTAAATCAACGCAAAACTAAACCAACGACAAAAAAAGAACAGGAAAACTCGCTAAACGCAACACTACGCGAATTGCGCCAATATGCCATGCGACTTATGGAAGGATCCACATCCACATATTTTATGTTTGCAGAGGTGACAATTTCGTAACTAAACGCATTTGTGGATATACGAATACGGGTCTGTAAGCACGTCACCACGGTTACGCGACTGTGTGTGTGTTTGTACAGTGGAACTTCTATCTTTACTATCTGTTGCCATCATGCAATTCTCGGCACAATAAACAAAAATTTGCATAAAATATGCAAACAAGCGCGACATCAAGCCGTGGTGCATTAGTGGCAATAATAGCAACAACATAAACATTAGCGGGTGATGTAACAACAATAAAAGTAGAGCAGCAGCAATATTGGCAATGATGACTTCCGTCAACAACGTTGGTGTGCAGGATCCTTTCCAGCGGCGGAGTGGCTCAAGTGTAGGCAACGTTAATCTCATTAGGCAGAATGTGCTTATGTAATGAAGCAGCTTCCATAAATCCGTTTAAACAAATACTCTCAATGTGATTGTGGCATGCCATGCACTTATCTTTATATTCCCCCTCCCCACCACTATCTAATGCAGTACTTGGCAAGCAGCTGCTGATAATATCGCAATGCAAAAATCTCGCCGTTTTGTAGCTATTCAGACAGGCTTGCAGGCTAAAGAAAAAAGTAAAATTTGTGGCATAATATTATAAGTGTACATAGCAATGTTATGGGGACTGAAATTTTCTAATCTTCACACTATAACTGTACTCTGTGATATTTATTTGTAATTAAAGTATCATGAAAAATTCCATTTGGTGTTTACGGACATGAAACCTTATTTTACCAAGTTTATATCAACTCAATATCTTGCTGACACGAGATTTTTATTAGTTTCAATCTAGAAATGTAAGGTTTCTTACAGAATAAATAGAACTATCAGTAATAAATATAAGTAAATATTTCGTAACTATTTAAAGAAACCCATTGAGAGTTCATTTGACCTTTATTTAGACAGCGATAAATTAAAAGCCAATGAACTTGAAATCTGGTTAAACTCACTAATTGTTCTAATCCAAGGTGTTTTCGAGGCATAAACAAGATTTTTTTTGAGATATGTGAAAATGAATGGGGTTTAAAAGTACAGGCGAGTCAACTGTCCCATTTATATTGCAAAGTGAAAGTATAGGAGAACAAAGCAAGGTGATAGTATACTTCTTCTTTTTGTAACAATTTTAAATTTAGTAACACACACCTTGATTTGTACGAGGGAATTGGGTCAGTGAACTTCAAAGATCTGAATGCATATCTATTGATGTGGCGCTGATGATATGGCATCCAAATAAAGGCGGCATACTCCAGGTAAAACTGTACGAATGAAGTATCATACATTGTGACTTTAAGGTGTATGGATCCGTAAAATCGGAAGCAAAACGCCGAATGAGGCAAGTATTAAATTTGGTGATGACAAATTTCAGATCACTTAGAAATTGAAAAGTGAAGTCAAAGATTTCTCCCGAACCAGTAATGTATTTAAGAGTATTTACATGCAATTTCTTTATAAAATATGAGGTAGACTTTAAATGCTTTATGTCTTCTTCTTGATTGGCGCGATAACCGCTTACGCTATTTTTACCGAGTTTACCATTTTAACCGGTGCCAGTAGAAAACATCAAGGGAAGCCAAATCCTTCCCCACCTGATCTTTTCAACACAGAAGAGACCTTCCTCTTCCTCTGCTACCACCAGCTAGTACCGTATCGAATACTTTCAGAGCCGGAACGTTAGTTTCCATTCGGACGACATGACCCAGCCAACGAAGCCGCTGGATCTTCATTCACTGCTGTATGTCTATCTCGTCATAAAGCTCATGCAGGTCATTGTTCCATCACCTCTGACACTCGCTATCACCAACGTGCAAAGATTCAAAAAACTTCCCAAGAATATTTTTCTCAAACACTGCAAAGAACGCCTCATCGGATGTTGTCATCGTCGAATCTTCTGCGCCATACAATAGGACGGGAATGATGAGAGCCTTATAAAGTGTGAAGTTTGTTCGTCGAGAGAGGACTTTATAATTCAGTTGCCTACTTAGTCCAAGGTAGCAGTTCTTGGCAAGAGAAGTTCTACGTTAGATTTCATTTGGACATTAAAAAAAATCGCAATGAATAAAGGATCCAAAATTCTGCCTGAGGGCTACCGGTAGAGGCAATAAAAGGATAAAAAGGTACATTATCGACAACGACTACACAATCACGTTTGAAAAGATAGGACTTCATCCATTTAAGGTGACCCAAAATTTATTAGTTTGGATATTGAGAATGGTAGTCTTTATCGAAAGCCTTAAAAAAATCCATATAAATAGCATCAACTTCAAGCCTATTATTGAAAGCCGACATATAAAAATCTGAGAAAACAACAAGATTAGTGACAATTGACTTATAACACCTAGCATAAAACCATAATGAGTATTAGAAAATTTTCTTTGATAGAATATTTAAGTTTATGAGAAATAGAATAGAAAATAATATCTAAGTTATTTAAAATTAAATATTCTCTAGAGATTTTTGTTCTTGAAAGTTACTATGTTTAAATTGGTAATACAAGGATCAGAAGTAACCATTAAAGTGGTCAACATATCTGTTGTAATCTGCTCTCAAAAATTAGGTCTTCGACTCTCCGCTTTTTCTTTCCATCGGTACACTCCTCCATTTGCGGGGATTCTGACGAAGTAATTTTATTATTGTACATAGAAAGATTTAATATTGTCTCTGGAAACTGAATTTGTTTACCCAACCAATTGGAATATTTACTTTTAAACTTAGTGCGGCTGCGATGGTAATTAATCCATATTGCCTTCATTCGACAAAACTCAACCAATGAAGCATTTGCTGGATGTGCTAACTCTTCTATATTTAAACGCGTCTTCAAAATCTACGCTTCAAATAAAATTCTCAATGCAAGAGATGGACAAACGACAAATATACCTCGCACGCATACGCATACGAGAGTATACCCTGGAGAGGACTGACTACTTAGTCCCGACGGTAAAATTCAATAGGAATCTTATCACCCCTTCCATCTAAGGAGGAATGGAATAAACACCTTCGACATTTCTATACAGATGGTAGTAAAATGGATTGTGGTGTTGGAGCTGGTATATATTCTCATAGACTTAAAATTAAAAAATTTATGCGTCTCCCTAATGCCTGCAGTGTCTTTCAGACGGTAGTACTGGTAACTGGGGAAGCTTGTAATCCCACTATTCTTTTGGATAGTCAAGCTACTATCCAGGCACTGGATTCGGCGGCAATAACCTCTAAACTGGTGGAACAAAGCTGGAATAGCCTTTGCACTTTGAGTGAAAACCATAAAGTTACTTTAATCTGGGTCCCGGGACATCGGAGCATTAAAGGTCATCAAAACGAAATGGAGAAAAACTGGCAACCACCATGAATGACAGTATTCACACATGGACAGACTAGACTACATACAAAATTAGCAGAACGTTATGGCTCACATACAATCTTAAGCAATTGTCAACAACGATAATCATGAAAGGATGGGACGCCTGGAGGCTAACGGCTGTCATAACCGGCTTTTGGTCTGTCGGAGAACAAGCAGCCAAAATAGGTATCCACACCACATATTGTCACAGTTGCAAGCAACCGGAGAAAAAAAGAAATAATCTTCCATTTCCTCTATGAATGTCCTGCCCTCTAGAAGGACAGAATGTTAACCCTAGACAAAGCGCTGTTTGAGAGTCTCGAACAAATGTCTGGCTTAGACGTCAGCAACCTGATAAGGTTCCTGAACTAGATATAGTCATGCTGTAAATAACCTTTAAACAAGTTGGTAACGAGGATGTGGCAACAATATAGTGGGGAAGCGCTATTTTGATTCAGGACAAATCACCACCTGAACCAACCAACCAACCAAGAGACGGACTTCCGGAAAAGCAAAGCACTTTTTTAAAAAATTTTCAGGAATTAGCAGTTAAATTTTGTGAGAAATGAAAGCTGAAGACCTAAGGTTTGAAATAAAGTAAGTCTTGGTCCTGATAAAGGCTGACAATTTTTTAGAAGTCTAAAGGAAATTAAAGAATTTTGGAAGGGTTCATTATAGCAGCTGGTACAATGAAATTATAATTACAAAATCATTAAATTAAACTAGAAATTGGAAAGCATACATGCAGCAGTCTTGGCGGTCCTTAATAATTGAAGGTATTTTTCATAATTCTGCTGTCGCCCATCCTGAGTAGGTGCCCTAACCATCCCAGCTGCTGAGCTTTAGAGAAGCGCACAATGTTTTGACCTGATATTAGCTGTTCGATTTCATCATTGTATCTGAATCTGTACTGGTCCAAATATCCTTATTAGGATTTTACGCTCAAAGCGGAAAATGTTATGTTAGATGTGAGTACCCACACTTCGCAGCGATATGTTGCTACTGTTGCGTCCTGTAGATTTGTAGCTTACACGGCCTCGATAGTAATTTCCCATCTTTGAGAAGTTTCAGGTGGGCTAAATAACTTCTATTAGCACTTTGTAGTAGTGTTTAGTAGTTTGTAGTCATTCTCAACGTTTTGGGGGTCTACAGCGCTGCTAAGGTTTACACCCAGGTACTTCAAGCTCTTAGCTTTGTGAGAAATATATGGGCCGAGCTCCAGGTTGCCATGGCTTGTGGCGCTTAAAGACCTAATAAGGTATTTTATCTTATCGACATTAACTTCAATGCCGACTAGCTTTGTTTTCGTGAACAGCTGCGGCGTACAGTCAGCAAGTGCGAGTTTGTTTCTCGTAACGATAGCAAGGTTGTCAGCATAGCCGCAGATCAAGAGATTTTTGTGAAAATTGTAGCTCCAGGATCTATTTCGCTGATTACAAAATTCAAAACAAGTTTAATACGACGGTTTCACACTTGCGACAGCATCAAATGAGTTTGAAAGTTTTCCTTGTATCCTCATCATGAATGTTGTTTCTGCCAGGGTCGTTGATACCAAAGACAGGAGTTTCCTGAGCATTCGTTGCCCAAAGTAAATTGTTGCTATTGATACTCGTACTATCAAAAGCTTTTTTAACGTCCAGAAATAGGCAGTAAATGCCAAGCCTCTGTACATACATTTTTTCGAAAATTTGGCACATTACAAAATATTGATCAGTAGTTGATTTGATCGCTCTGGATCCACATTGATACTCGCTCAGAATATCCACTGGATTTATTCACTCGACGAGTAAAGTAGTGAATACTTTGAAGGCCGGGTTTAAAAGGGAGATGCCTCTGCAATCACGTTTGTCTCCATTTTACTGTATTGGAAAGATTAGGCTAGATTGCTGAATAACTTTATCTTCCCAGATTCCTACTATAAGTGACTATCTATGAAAAAATATTTTTTAATATGGAGGGCCCCAGTACGTTGTATGAAACGGAGTCGGAAGTTGAGAAACTATATTACATAAATATCATTTTTTCTTATAGCAAGAGCAATTTTACCCCAATTTTTGAATTATCTAAATTTTTACCAGAAAAATGGATTGCACACATGGATAGACAGACAGTAATGGGAAAATCGAGGCAACTTTGTGATATATTTATAAATTATATATATATATATGTATATATATGTAATATGTCCTTCATGGTTGTACTAAGCCGCTACTAGCTGCCATTATGCAAATGGAGCTATAATATCATTGCCCTAAGCAAAAGAAATGTGAATAATTTACTCCTTTCTTTGTTTGTTGTTAAGCGAAATTACTGTGTCATGCGTGCAGATACGCCTGCCTTTAAACTAGCACGTACTCACCACATACGCTGAAACCTCTAAATTCTTTAATATTCACTTTGTAGCTGTCTTCTTTGTCTAGCCAAAATGGTAAAAGTTTTCAAAGTGGCTCCCACAAAAATGACATTTTAGTAATGACTTTAAGATCAATATGAAGCAGATGCGAAACCAACGTATGATGTAAAACAACCGAGTTACACACGTAAGCATGTGAGTATAAAATTGTCTGTGCACATAAATACCCAGCAGTGAAAAACGGAAATACCTGGGTATTGAAACAAAAAATAACTCAACTAGGCATTTGTATGTATTTAATATATTTTAAATAATCTCTTGTGTCTGGCTGCAAGTCCGAAATTTAGAACCAAGAGTATGTGAGCTTGGATATTTTCTTTTGTAACCGTACACAAAACGTATTATATTTTTATTAATATTTTTGGAACTTTTATCCTTGATGCTCTGACCAAAGTCAGTCTAGCTTTATTTGCATTTATTTATACATTTTTATACAGTGCGTTAAATAAATATGTCTGGCTTATTGACGGTGTTGTGTGTTTTCTCGCATATAAAAAAATATCGATTATTTATTATTTGGAAAAAACGTGCAAAAAAGCAGGCAAACAACAAAAAAAAATTGGGAAAAACAACGTGATTTTTGAGCTACCTCACTATATTACTACTGGCTCTATATTATATAAAAATTCCATGGGTCTAAAAATTGCATATACGAAATTGCATATTGAAAAGTTTGAAATTTAAGTTTTTTCATTTTTATAAAAAATTTGTAAAAGTTTTTTATTTATTATTATAAAACTTTGTTGTGGTTCGTTTTTAATTTTTATAAAAATTTGTTAAGTTTTTTTTTTTTTGTTATGAAAATTTGTTGAATCTTTTTTTTATTTTTATAAAATTTTGTTGGAAATTTTTTGTCTTCATTTTTATAAAAAACTGTTTAATTTTTTTTCTACAAAAATTTGTTAAAAAAAAACAAATTTATACAATTTTGTTAAAATTTATTTTTTTTATTTTTATAAAAATGTCTTAAAATTTTTTTTTTATAAACATTTTTTGAACTGTTTTTATTTTAATAAAAATTCGTTGATTTTTTTCTTACGCAAAATTTGAAAGTTTTATTCATATGGGCTTTTGTGGAAGAATGAACTACATTTTGCGAGATATTCTTTTGATTAAAAATTCTTTAAAAATGATAAACAAATTCTAAAGAGCTAAAATTCCTTTGGGGTTACAAATTTGTATTTTCAGAATTCTGTAAAGAAAAAAATTACACAATTAATATACTGGGTGCTAAAATGTTGTATACAAATTCCTTTTTGGGTATGATTCTATATGATGAGTATTTATTAAAAAACTGTAAAGAAGTGAAAGAGATTCCCAATTCAGGCACAATAAACGTCATTACAAAATTATTGCAAAAGCACCTCTATTTAGAGAGGGGTCATTAATTCTGCTTTACAATATTCTTCGGGTAAAATTTCTGGAAAAGACTGCTCAGTTTTTCTTATTTTCCGCAGAATTTGGCTCTTTTCTAGTAGAATTTTACAATACAGAATTTTAAAAGCTGAATATTGAGTACAGATTATTGCACCATAAGAATTCAGTGTCCAACCCGACTACTTATGTATTTACTTCTTAACTTAAATTATTTCTTTATAAAGAGACGGGCCATTCTTTAACAAATATCTTTTAATCCAAGTCTCAAACCCTGTACAAGATTAATAAAAATTTTTTAAAAGCTCAGGCAAATTTCCAACTTTTTAATCAGAGTTTTCGAAAAAAATTGAGCACGCAATTTTATAGCCCATTTGTTGATTTTTGACAATTTTACGTAAAACGTAGTGCTTTTGTTATATGGAGAAAATGGGCAAAAACGACTTGGAAAAATAAGATATAAATTTGCGTAAATTTAATTTAATTACCACTTTAAACTTGCGTTTGAATCAAATAGACAATAAAACCGCGTACCTTATTTGTGTTTAAAAATTTGTAGTAAAAAGTTTGAAATTTGGATGAAAATAGCAGCAACATTCTTATGCTGTTTTTGGACAAAAAACAAGTTAGTACTCGCAACATAAGCGCTGTTCCTACTCGGTATATTTCAAAGGAGCGTGCATTACAACCCTTGCTAAAGAAGCTATTTCCAAACTAGTACTAAACTGGTTCGCTGCTCCTCAGGGTACGATCATCTATGTAGTTTGTAGAAACTCACAGACTATAAATACATATCTTTTGATGTATTTGTGTGAACACTTGTTTGCATAGCAGCCGAATTTTCCATGTTGAACACTGGATCCAATCCACAAGTTAATGTGTCAACAAATTAACGTTAAATAATCACCAGTCTGACACAGACTGACAATGCGGTTAAAACTTACATAAACATGAGAGTGGCGCATAGCGACCAAATATACGTATGCGCATATATATGTAGATATCTATATATGCACACATATGCACGTTCACAAATGTACCCATACGATTACATACAGTCACACCTGGTTGATATGCTCCGGCTTTTCGTTGTGTCGTGAGCAGGTTTTATCGTAACGAAATGTAATTAACTTTCGGTTTTGATAACACTTCAATGCCTCTAGGCAGCTTCTTTACACGCAACTATATTTAGTATATACAGCCATGTGTGGGGAAGCCTCACTTTGTTGTGACATGAAAGGTATACTCGTATGGAGTATTATTAAAAAAGCGTTGTGGTGAAAAGTGGAGGGGAACAAAAAAATTTAAGAAAACACTCATATCGGAAAGCCAACAACTGGCAAAAAATTGCAACTTTAAGCACACCAACAGCAAGTTAGGACAAGCAAGACTTGCGATTGACTCCGATGATATGAACTATTTTCATTCCACCACTAAGCCGTTGTTCGCCTTTGATTAGACAAGCGGCATCGGTCATATCTGACGTATACGTAACATTTGAGTTTCAATTTTGGTTTTGAATATTTTTGTACCAAATAAAAAAAAATGATTTAGATTGATGGAAATCTTCATTTTAATAGATACTTGTCCATTTATTTTTGCCGATAGGGAGATAATCACCTATATAAGCAAAAAAAAAGTCACTTAGTGTATAGAATAAATCAGCATGGGGTATAAGATTTGAGTTTCGGAATTTTGTGATCATTAGATTCCAAAATCTTTCGCCGTTTATCAAAGACTTCAAATTTGATTATTTTTTATAATAATACAATTTTATTTATAAAACAAAATAAAAAACATTTTACAAAGAAAATTTAAAAAAATTGTTGGAGAAAAGTATTAAAAAAAAATTAAAAAAAAAGTTGTGTAATAAAAAATCTTTGTAAAATAAAAATATTTATATTTTATATGTAAAAAAAAATTCTTAAAAAAAATATCTATTTATTCATTTCGAAGTGGTAAAAGTTGAAATAAAATCACTGGGATAATCTGACATGGGAAAAATCAATACGTTAGATAAAAGTCATAAAAGGGAAAGCAGCAGCAGATCTCATAAGCTTAAAAAACAGCTGGGAGTATTTCCAGGGAACTACATGGTTGAACTTGAAAATTCGTCAAACATATTCAGTAAACTTTTTAAATAAAATATATATAAAATAAATATATGGCTTGCTTTTAAAATATATTTTCTTCTTACCAACAACAAATCAAAGTGACTTTTTATTGCTATGATAAAGTCCGTTCCAAGCAGTCCAATTCGACAGAGGAGCTGAGTGATTATTAAATTTCACATTTCAATCCAATCATCATCATCGTTTGACGCCACAGCTTCTTGTGAGCTTTGGCTTCCTGAACAGTACATGTCCATGCCGCTCTGTCCGTTACCGTTTCTTTCCAGTTCCTCAGCTTAAATTGTTCCAGATCTTCTAGTATTTCCTCTGTGTGCTGTCCATTTTCATAACGTGGTCTAGCCATTCATTGCGCTTTAAACTAACGTACTACATGTTTGCCTTTAATTAGTTCCTCCAGTTCACCATTCCATCGTTTCGATATTCGGCTTGTTCAATTCTGTCTACGCCAAATATTTTTCTAAGAACTTTCCTTCAAATATTTGTAGTTTTGTCTTATCTTTTTCACTTAATGTCCCTGCTTCGGCTTGTAAGGTCTGTTAAGGAGTTTTGATGTGAGATGTTTTATAATTGATACGTATGCCCTATTAGCTGCTTACATTTGTTCTTTAATAGTAATACCAACATCTTAAAGCGATTGTTTGTTTTTCAGTCTAGAGAGTAGCAAACCAAAGTAGTAAATCTGGATATCGTCAGCCTACATATGTGCCAGTACATGTAACTTGAATTAAGGAAGGAGTCATTAGGGAGGATTTTTATTAACTAGCAAAGGACTCAGAGAGCATTCTCTCATTTTAAAAGTAAAAATAGCACACAAAAAAAGTAAATGTGCAAAATTGTATTGACTACCGAGCAATTGTGTTGCAAATCGAGAATGCTTTTACAAGCAAATAAAGTGAAAAGTGCAGTGAAAAGAAAGAGGTAAGCAAACTTCATACATTTTTGAGCTCTTGCAAATTTAGTTCTTGTCAAAAACAAACTTTCGGAGACGACATGAAACTGTTGACTCTTATATTTCTGAGTAAATATCAAATCGTATACCAAAAACTAAGAGGAGGAACTCGGCTAAACACCCAAATTAAGGATGCTACCGCCAGTTGTGTATATATATTGGTATGAGAATAAGTTTCCGCCCTCGTAAAAGAGGTGCCGCTGCTGATACTATTTTTGTGTTCGCTCTAGTAATATATTGGGGATTTGAAAGTGCATATGTGAGGTTTGAAGCGTAAAGATCCTTTTTTATCTGACGTCAAAAATGTCTACGTTCGTCCCGAAAAAACAGCCTTTGCGGGAAATCACACTTTATTATTACCTTTCAAAAAAAGTGCAGTTGAAAAGTGTCGTATATTGATCAATATTTACGGTAATCACGCTCCATCAAACAGAGCTTGTAAAGAGTGGTTTCGACGCTTCCAAAGTGGAAATTGGAAATGGGAAGAAGTTTCCGCCTTCGAAGAAGAGGTGTCGCTGCTGGTACTAATTTTGTGTTCACTCTAGTAATATACTGGGGATTTGAAGCTGTATATGTGAGGTCTCGATCGCAGTAGTCCTTTTTAATCTGACGTCAAAAAAGTCTACGTTCACCCCGAAAACACAGCATTTGCGGGAATTCATGCTTTGTTATTACCTTTTAAAAAAAAGTGCAGCTGAAACGTGTCGTATATTGTTCAATATTTACGGTAATCATGTTCTATCAAATACAACTTGTAAAGAGTGGTTTAAATGCTTCCAAAGTCGCAATTTCGACGGGAGTGATAAAGATCGCGATCTTTTGGGATCAGAAGAGTGTCATCTATTATGAACTCCTTAAACCCTTTGAAACCATCACTGGCGATCGTTAAGGGCTGCAGCTAATGCGTTTGAATCGAGTTCTCAAAGAAAAGCGGCCGGAATGGGACGGTAGACATGGCAAACTAATTTTGCTGTATGACAACGCCTGGCCACACGTTGCTAAATCGGTCCAGAAATATATAGAGGAACTGAATTAGGAAATCTTGTCCCACCCGCTGTATTTCCCAGAAAATGCACCTTCAGATTACCATCTGTTCCAATCATTGCAATCAGCCCTTATTAGAGAACGGTTAACTTGTTATGAGAGCAGCGGAAACAGGCTCAATGAATAGATAAAGCAAAAAGAACTCAAATTTTTCGTTAGAGGAATCCGTATGCCACCTGAAAAATGGAGTAAAACTGTAGCTTCCAATAGCGTATACATCACATTATATTATGTATTAATTAATTGTTCAAATAATTCGTAACTTGGGCTAAGAAACGATGGAAACTTACTCCCATACCTAATATATACAAATATAATACGCAATTCTAAAATTTGGGGAAGTACTGTGGTTATACCAGTTTCATGAAGATTATATATGTCACCAGTGTCGAACGAATATTTACTATACAAAATTTGTACATTGTCAAAAAATGCCATTACAGCTGCTTTTGTAAATGACGTAAAACGCGCAAGGCTCGTGTTTTCAGGTTTTCTCAAACTTAAATCTTTGTTTCGCTTCATGAAGCCTTGCATCCAATCAATTCCTGCTGTTTTGGTACTTATCCAAGTTACAGGAACTTTTATGTCGTTCACATCGGCATAGTCGTAAACGAACTTCCGCGCAGCGCTGTACGTGAATCCATGTTGAAGGTTAGAACACACCTTGAAGTATTCTGCTATTTCATTTTGCTGTTTCTTTGTAAATAATTGGTTGGAGCTGTACTTTGTAGAGAATGGAAATGTTTCGTCGTCTGAAGAATTTCCAGAGTCATCAAGTGCTTGGGTTTTTTCTTTGTTCATTTTTGCTATTCTGTCTCTTAATGTAGTGCGACTTAAGCCATATCGTCCCCTTAGTATTTAATTAGCCTAAAAATTTTTTGATGTTTTGAGAAAGTGAATTTCAAACTTTTTGTCGAAAGTAGATCTCACTCAAATCTCGTTATGTTTGTAAATATTTATTATTTTTTGACTGACGTTTTGACCACCTTGTGGAACTAGAATTTAACAAAATTTTGACCACATATAAAATCGACGATTGAGAATCCAAAAAATATAAGTGGACGATATACTCGCGCGGATTCGCTTACGTTAAATTTTTTTGCAAGAACATCCTTAATAGCAAGTTTAATTTTTTCCTCATCCAAATTGCTACGGTTAGTTTTTCTCTTATAGTTCCGAACCATGTTGCTACTAACAACCTAAGCGTAAAATTTTATATAAGTTTATCTGAGTCTAACTCATGGGTAGGTTGCATTTTCCAGTGGCGCATTGACCCCATGGGGCACAACCGACGGCGAAACTGCCCCAGGTGTAGCCACTCTTACAAAAGTTATTTTATTTTGCACTCCACAGCACTTTTGCAAAACTAGTTTTAAACTTTATTTAAGGAAATATAGCCGGTATCACACTTATGAAAAGTTTTTGCCATTTATCAAAATTAACAAAGTTATTGCAAAATATACTTACATCCAAAAGTTTCTACAGCAATACAAGAAATTGAATAGACGCGACTGTGTACGATCATTTGCAAACTTTAAATGTCAAGGTACGTTAAACGAGAGGTGGTCAACTGAAGTACAATATATCGACCATTAATATTCGATATCACTGATAAATTTAGAGAAAACGGGGGGTGGCGAATGTACCCCAGCGGCGAATGTGCCCCCTTCTACCCTATGCAGCGTTACGACATAAAATCTATGGTTTCTCCTGCAAATGAAGTTTTTTTTCAGTATTGCTTTCACTGTCACTTCGTGTAATACTAAAAGTCATAAGATGACCACGAATAATATGAGATATAGCCGACTTTAACTTATTTTATGATTACGTTCACCAAGCAAACGCGTCTGCAAATTTCATCGTGCTTATTAAGTTGATAAAATAAAAAGAAAATAAAAAAACACTATTCTTTCGAAAACGTTCTAAATGTTGCAGGGATTCACTTTCGAATGTATTTTTGTTTCACTGTTGGAGAATGTGGCACTCATTGTGCACACAGCTTTATGAAATCCAATATTTCTGGTCAAATATTACTTACACTGCCCAATGGGATGCCTTCTACTAAATCTATTTCAGTCACTTGACGATTTTCCAATACGATATCTCGTACTTTTTCTACGATTTCTGTTGTTGTTGCTGTTTTTTGACATCCTTGACCTGGATTTTCTTCAAGTCTTATACGGCCACGATTAAACTCAGTATCCCATATTTCTACTACACTAATTGATGGCAAAAAGTCTTTATTCACTTTCTACATTCGTCCATAAATTTCCTTTGATTTAAACCTTCTAAAAATAAAATAAATCAGTCACTGCACGATAATTGACTTTTTCCATTGTAGAAAATACGGTGATACGTCGATTTTAAATAACTTATAAACAAAGAATAAATTGACAGATTGAAATGAAACTTCACAAACATTTATATGAAGAGTGTATCAACACAACAAAAGAAAATTTAGGCTAGTGACGCCCTCTCTTATCAAACCGCTCAGTAAGTTTAGCCAGCCAGTTCTTTATAGGAACATACAACCAGATACCAGTAAAAAGTGACCAGTCTCCATGTACAGAAAGCAATTGAGCTCAAAAGATACTCGTAGATTAATAAAGAACCTCACCGTGAAGATGAACTTAGCTCACTCCGCTCTTCAATAACAATTCAGCACCCGCTACCATATCTTTACAGATAGATTATCTTTTGTTTCCATAAAATAAGATTTTACTTATCTCGGC